>NW_018020636.1:503719-618183 GCF_002006095.1 Pseudomyrmex gracilis
TCTCTCTCTCTCTCTCTCTCTCTCTCTCTCTCTCTCTCTCTCTCTCTCTCTCTCTCTTTCTCTCCGAGAGTCTCGGGTTGAAGACCTTAGATCGTTTGACATCGGATAAAAGATTCTTTTTTGTTTCTTTTCAATAAAATCACGCGGTTATAGCTCTGTTTTATAGCTCATAGATCATTACGTAACGATAATTACCGCACTGTATCCTTTCATTGATCGGCTACGACGGCACAATACGCTTCCGGTGCGCATCTCATATTAACAATAGTCTATTACAACAGTCTTCATATTCTCCTCAGCACAATATTGTCTAAACTTTACTTGTCACAATTGATTTTACAAGTATTCTACAAGCGAAGGAAATAATGTTTTCTTTTTCTTTTTTTTAAAGCGCACAAAAGAATGTTTAAGTTACAAAAGTGTCGTGTTACACACGTGTCACAGTATTCTGTATTATTTTTTTACGCCGTAAAATTTTAAAACTATTTGTTTGGTGTAATGCAGTAAAAAGTTTCAGAGTGTAACAACTGTACGTAAAACAATCGTTGAATTTCCGCTGGTCTCTCGTTTACGCCACTGTTATCGCCCTCCGCGAAAACGGATGCTCTCGCGAGCCTCCGTCGGCGGGGGCCCTTTAGAAAGTTGCCCCGATTGCCGTAGTTGTTTGATCAGAGAGCC
This sequence comes from Pseudomyrmex gracilis, assembly GCF_002006095.1. Lineage (NCBI taxonomy): Eukaryota > Metazoa > Arthropoda > Insecta > Hymenoptera > Formicidae > Pseudomyrmex > Pseudomyrmex gracilis. Next base: position 504,398 of record NW_018020636.1, read on the forward strand.
GTACGATCGAGTCGTTAGCCGCGGTACGTGCCCCGATCGCGTTTCTTCCCTTCAGTCCCCTGACCCGCTTCCCTCTCTTCCTTCCTCCCCTTGATACGTGTCCTCGCGTACGCACTCTCGTGTACGTGCGCGCGGCGTGCACTTGCGTATCGTACGTTTCGTAAGAGAGAAAGAGATGAGGTGCGCAGATCAGCGCCCGGGCACCAAGAGGAAAGTCTATACTTATGGACTAGGTGGTAGATATGGAGCGGTCGATAATGATCCAATATACTGGTACATCCTCGCGAAGTAATTACAATGATGAGCGAACCGCTACCATCGGGCGTCCGAGCGAGCTCCTTCGGAGGCTAGGCGTTGGATCAAGACCCGTCCTCCACCTTCTCTCTCTCTCTCTCTCTCTCTTTCTTTCTCTCTCTCTTTCTTTCTCTTTCTCTCGTTCACTCTTGTATTTCTTCCTCCCTTTCTCGTGTGCGTGTGTATATGTGTGTGTGTGTGTGCCGTGCCCCACCTCATCACCGCCGTCGACTTCTTGCTCCTTTCGCTGCTCTTCCTTGATCCTCCTCGCATTTACTCTCCTCTTCCTCCTTCTTCACATCTCCTTCATCTCGTCTTCTTCTTGTTTTCTTCTTGTACTTCCATACAGCCGCCGGTCGCTACGGCGCATAGCACCGCAACAAGAGCAAACATCTCTTCGGGGTCGTCACGGGGCCACGGAGTCACGGTGGATGGATCTCTCTCGCTTCTCTCTCCGTCTCTTTCTCTCTATCGTTTTCTCTCTCTTTCTCGATCCTCCGGAATTATCACGGGGGCCACCGCGAGGGTTCACTTGGCCGGAAGTGCGTCATCAGCGGAATACGTGCTCGATGAAAACCATCCTTACGGACGAATCTCTAGGAGCGATGCGCGCATCGGAGTACGTAGAATCGCCTCACCTTATCTCGATGGAGAACCGCGCCGTGCCGGTGTTGGCCGGATGATTAGCCGCGATTCGTTTGCGCTTGTATGCTGCAACGGTGTTGTCATTGATCGATAGATCGGCCGATCGCCGCCGCGTTGGTCCGCGGATGAAGAATAATTGTATTATTGTGTTAATATCCCCCCTGCGCGCGCGCGGAAGATACGTGCGATGAGAGGGACAAAATAAAAGACGGTCGCAAGTATAAGAGATTAACTCGCGGTGGCTCGAGTTAATTGCGAAACGATAATTGCGGATCATGTTTCATGCATATGCATCGGACTACTGTTTCGACGTGGAATATCATTTATTTGATAGAGATCAACGTGATCTCAACGGGAAAGACGGGGGGATCCGATTATTGTCACGTTTATTATTTTAAGAGGAGAAATTATGTTAAAAAACAAATTATATCACTTCTTATTAAGTTGCAGTTTTTTGAGCAACCGATTTACGGAGTTGAAACACGCGACGTAGTAGATATATTTGACGCAAAAAAAAAAAAACAAAAAATATTTTTAATTCGAGGATGAAACGGAACGCGAAAAAGCGCATTATATCATATCGCGCGTTTTCAACGAATAATGATGAAGATGCGCGTGATGGGCAATCGTAAAGCCGCGCCTTCGCGGTCATCGTCGTCGTCATCGTCGTTGGTCGACTTCAATCGCGAAGCATCCGTTCTCTGGCGTAAGTTCATTCATCGATTTTTTGCAACGAAGAACCTGCTGTGAGCTAGATCGCTCGGCTCACCGGGAGCTGAGTACAGGCGATACGAAGTGTCTGATTAACGTTGATTTTTTGCAAGCGCCGACCATCCGACGCCTCGTCACAAGCCGAAGACCTCGGCAGCCTCCCCGGCCTTCTTTCCGGTCGTTTCGATTACGACCGATACGGTTGTCGAACCGACCCATTCTGCGCGATGTCACGCCCGGCGTCTTTTTCGTTGTTGCGACCCTCTATGAGAATTTTCAACATTCCGAAACCACCGGATCGATATTATCGTCTCAATTTGCTTTGTACGTCAAGAAAATTAACGCGCTTATAACGACGACGGGAAAAGGCGCAAGAAAAGGACGCTAAGTTTAAAAACCCCATCTTCTTCTTCTTCGCAAGTTACGCAACCCGTAACGGCGGATCGACGTGTGTGATCACTTCCGTGATAGCAATTTAATGGAAACATTTTTAAAGCGCAAGGTAAACGTTCCAATGATCGGACGTTTGTTGAAGAAATAATTATCAAACATGTAAGTATTAAACATGACTTGACGATTTTCAATGTTGTTTTAATGTAAGTTTAAGTATTTTTTAAGATATGTTTTTTTGAATTTTAATTTCTCTAAATTTACATGTACAAATACTTGGTTATAAAATTATTTTTAATAATAATAAATTTTCGCGCGACCAGTGAGACTTGTCCGGTCGTTAAGACACTCACCTTGTGTTAGACTAATCGTCTTGCAGATACGTGCAAAGTGTTCGAAAAGTGTATCAAAGTCTCGCGAGCACCAGGATCCTTTCGTTCGCGATCGGGCATGTCGTATTTCCGTTCACCAGGTTCGAAATAAACGGAGACGTGTTGCGACGCCACTGTGAGTGCATCCGAGCAACAAGAGCACGCATAACGTAGATGCAACGCTCCGCAACACCGGATTGCCGAGGGCGCGCTCCTTCTCCGTAAGAACCGGAGGTGAAGGGGGCACATCGGGGACCACGAAGAGAGGCACCGAGGGAGGGAGGCCACGGGGGAAGAGAGGTCGACCGGGATAAACATCTGAGCCCCGCCCGGCACCCGAGGCTGCACCTCTTGTTGCTCCTCTCTCTTTCTCTCTGTCTACCTTCGCCTCTCTTCTCTCCCGTTTCTTCCTCGTCTTCTTCTGCCTCTTCTTCTTCGTCTCCCTTCTCGTCTTTTACAGCATTTCTCTCCTTTCTCTCCTCGCTCCCCTGCTCTCGACGAGAGCACACCGGCATTATTAATCCCCGTTGGAGTCGCAGTTCGCGAGTGTCGATACGTAGCATTTCGCGCGTCTCGCATTTTACGGCGTTACGCCTCTCTTTCCGTGTGTATGTGTGTGTATGTGTGTGATTTCCTTAATTTCTCATTTCTAGAACTTACCCGCGACTCCAAGTATACAATAACACCGTGTCTTTTTTGCTGATATTGACCTAGAACTGTGGAATTTTCATCGCTACCTTGCGCAACGCGCAAGTTTCACCTACATTTGTTCTTGAAACACGGTTGAAGTCGTCGCGAAGCTGTTTCAGCCGTTACCTCGGCACGGCTCAAAAAGACGAATGCCACAATAGCGGAAACTTTTTTTTCACACAAAATGTCTTTGTTCATAGAATGCGAACTGCGCCTAGATTTCAAGAAATCGTTTGATTTGTTCGGTCCAAGAATTACGTGCGTTAGTTGTTTTGTTTCGTTTTTTTTTTTATCTCGTCTTTTCAAGGTTCGCAACTACGACTATCGCAACGACGATCAACGATGGCGCGCGTACGCGTTCTCGCTGCACTTTCTCTGCGGGAAAGGATTTCAGTTCGCGTCCACGTATTGAATAGTTTACGGCTTTTAAATAAGCAACCCTCACTCGCTCCCAAACAATTTGCCCATGCCGCAGATTGCTCGTAAATAAAGATAATCTATTCTACCCGGAAGATAAAAATCGCACCGAGAGACTTTAGCGACGAGAGGAAAGGGGTGAGGGAGGGTGCAATCACCACCGACGTGCTCGGCCACCTCCCGGTGCGAGTGAGAGAGGGACGCGGTAATCGAGGGGGGTCGAAAGATACGGCCGGAGGGGAACGCGAGAAGTGTTCCGCCGACTTGTTCGTTCCGCGGGTTGAACGATCCTCCAGTTATTCATTTTTACGTCGCTCATTGCTCGGATTTTACGAGGCAAAAATTATGAAATTGCACTTTGTGCACCATGAGTGTGTGCGCCCTCTGTTCCCCCTCGTCCGCGCCCTTCCGCTTCTGCTCTTTCGCCACCCTCCGTGCGCGCGATCTTTTCTCGGCGATGATTGCGCGCGCTTGCAGTTTCGTCACGGCGAGAATCGCAGATTTTTCCTCGGGCTTTTTCGATTCGTTTTCAATAGTTTTTAGTTGTTGTGTGAAATTTTTCATCGTTTCGAGATGCGTTAAACCGCGTTCTATTCTATCAATAGAAAACATATTTAAAAGAAGAGAAAATTTGACGCTTCACTGGACGTGTGCCGCGTCTTCGGCATCGCCTCGGTATAAATTATCGGGTCTAAATCGGAGGATTTCACGTTTCTACCAACGCGTGTTGCGTGTTGCTGCTGAATAAATTATTGGATTACATTAAGCCTTAAATTTCCGTGCGCGCGTTGGTGCGCGATACAAACGACAAACATGAAGCGCGCGCTACGTCAGAGCGGGTTTTATGAAATGCTCTCGGCGGAATATTACAAATGCCAAATCGTGTCGTAAATTGAGGATTTCGAGCGTCGACAGAAACGACGATACTTGTATATTATCCGCGCGACGTATCCTCGTCTCTCTTTGTGACATTCGTTCCAATGCGAAAAGCATTGTCGCACAATGAGAACCACGGTTGTTAACGTTTCGCAATGACGCGGTGTCATAACACCATTACTTAATTAAGCGTCACTCATAATATCGCTTTAATAGTATCTCATCATTTCGCGTGCAATATATTAATAGATTCTTACCGTGTATTTTTCCTCAGGAGAGAATCTTCTGCTGAAAAACAAGAAAAAAAACAAATCGATGGAATTGTCTGTTATTGTTATGACCTGGATTTTATCTTGTTTGTGCAGAACAAGTTTTTTCTCGTGTTCATCGAAATATTTGTTTGCAAAATATTTGGCACGGAAGAAATGATCTGAAGATGATTAAATAGACATTTAACGTGTGTTGCAACATTAAGAATTTCAATGATGAAATTCTCGATGTTATTCGAATAGATTTCCACCGCGCGGCATTTCTCGACGGATTGTTTAAAGGCCGGCCAAAATTGAAGCTGGCATGACTGACCGTTTCCGCTTGGTATAAATATGTATTTTTTTTTTTTTTTTTTTTTTTGTGCCGACACGCGCGTCGGCCACGCTATTCGACACCTGCATCTTTCCTTGACCTTTCAAGTGCGCGCGTCCGTTCATCCGTCTGACCTTTAGCACCGCTGATTCATCGGCATCTCGCGGCGGCGCAACCTCGCGCGAGCGGTATAATCGTGCGTGTTCGTATTTATCATCTCGTTTATCGTACCGCGGCGGCGGCGGCGGCGGCGGCGGCGGCGGCGATATTAATCGGCGCGAACACGGCCTTTCGACGATCCGAAAAACTCGGGGAGTCTCTTTCATCTTAATTTGCCGAGACCGCGGGCAAAACGTGCGAATATCTTTGCCGCGCGTTCTGTGAATTAGGGACGTTGACTAATAAAGAATTTTGTAATCATTCTAATCGCTCTCTAAATTTTTTCGAGCGAAATCTCGCTCCAAACAAGTTGAGAATATTCACTCCAATACTTGCGATAAGTAAAAATATCGCGAGTGACATTTTCAATTTAGAGATTCAAAATCCTTAGTTTTTATTAAATTGCTTTAATCACAATGATTGAAATACAAAAATTATTTATGTATAAAAGTTTCTGAAATGCAAAAATTAATGTCAAACTTCTCCATCAGTTGTTGACGACAACACAATACCGGTACTTGCATTCTCGCGGATAATTATACGTTGAAATGAGTTGTAATTGCCGATAATTATACGGATGACGGACATATCGCGAACGATGAATCGTTGAAAATAGCGAATTTCATGCCATTCCTTTCAATTAACGATCGATCGAGAAACGTGGCATCAGGAGGGAACGGCGCACAAAAAGAGCATGAAAGCTCGAAGAAGATACCGATCGGTTCCTCCTCGACGGTTCGTTGCCTCCGCGATTTCCTGCGTCGACCAAACGAACTCGCCGTTGACAGCCGTTGACGAGTAAATCGGTCGCAAATGAAATTCTAGGCCTATCTCGATGTCCCGTCGATTTCATTCGCGCGGCTCATTAACGATGCGCGTCGTTGCGCGCATCTTTCTCTCTCTTTCTCTCTCTCTCTCTTTCTCTGTGTATGCGCGCTTGTGTGTGTTGCTCTAGTATACATCATAATAAAAATTCCGTAAAGCAACTGCCCGTTATCGTTTTTACGCCTCTCGCAAAGGTGCGCGCGCACGTTACTCGCACTCCTTCGTGATTGCTTTTAAGGCAAATTAAATACAGCGCAACAAATTACGCACCGGCCGTAACTCGGTGTAAATCAGAGGCCGATAAAACTTCCTTCTCGATGAACGGTACGGAAAAAAAAATCGACCAGGTGAGGACGACTCTCGGCATTTCTTTATCTCGTCGATAACGAAAGAAAGCGACGAATTCGTTTCGTTTTACGACAGCGCTCGTCAAACTCTTCATTTTATAGTGAAACGTCAAATTAGTCAATGTATTTTCAATAGGTTAAGGATAAAACATTTATGAACGTTCGGAGAACTCGATTTACATATCTCGCTGAAGATAGGGAAAAAAATTTCAATTTTATGATTTTTTTTCGACGATAATGCATATGCATTAAATCCCACCTAATCATCGAGTCCGCATCGACTCGTCAACATCAACGAGTTTGCTAGCGCAACATGTAACTCCGTTTGAAAAACATTAATGTAAGATGTTCCCGAAGGGAGAAAGAGAAAGAGAAGAGAGAGAGAGAGAGAGAGAGATTGTGCGTAAAAAGGAGAGGCAAAAGAGAGTCGCAAGGTAGATCGCGCGAGAGAAAGAGAGAGTGAGAGGAACTTAGTGGGGAGATTTTAGTGCCGCATGGACGTTTCAATTAAATCGTCGAAATCATCATCGAGCACCTCGGTGCCGTCCACTTCGTTCGCCATCGTCATCCTCCGCGCGGTTCTCGTTTTGCTGACGAACGTAAATTTCTCCACTCAACGGGACCGTAACTTCTACGCACACGCGCGGAGGCCATTGGGGTTCTCGTGCGGCACGCCAGAACAAGTCTATGAAATATGAGCACTTTTGATCCAGCATACCGTAATGAGAAAGGGGGAATGCCGCGAGTTTTTTCTTTTTTTTTTTTTTTCTTTTAATCGAAGAATCCCTCGGCGATGCCACAGATGCTTGAATCGAACGTTTTTCGATAGACAACAAACACAGTTATTCTAATAAAAAAAAATGCTAATAATCGTCTTGGATTATGTATGAAAATATTGTTTTTGTTTTTTTTTCATATCGCAGTAAATTATCAACAATATTTTTTATCTCAAGATAAAATCTACATTTGATATCTTTTCAATTTTAATATTATCGATAAGTAAAGATTGTTTATAGATTCTCATTGGAAATATAAAGACCGTTTATTGATAAATATGGGTTTTATTTATTTCGAAAAGTCGAGCTGTTATTGAATTTAATATATACCGTCCGCCTCGTATAACGTCGGTGTAAAACTCTCGTATGACATGCATCAGTAGGTACGCGAGAAACGTAACTACGATAAAACCTGATCGGGTGGTAGCCAGAAGTTATACGAATATTATAAGGACGAGATAGTCCGCTCTAGAGCTCGATCCGGATCTCGATATACCGAAAGGGGCCTCGTTATCAACCGGTCTCATCTTATCAGGTCGACGCAGCATCGTCGGTAAATCATCGGGGTCCTTGGCGGGGTACCTTTAATTACCGGGCGTGCACGAGAGGAAAAAAATATGAAGACGTAATATGTTATCCGGTTGTGCCTTCTTCTCCCGGGTGCCCACCGGTAGATAGAGAGGCCGGTTCGGTTGATGCCGAGAGGCGTTGCTCATAAATAATGAACACGTATTCATGAACGCCACCGGTTACTTCGTCGCTGAAGATGAGCTGCGGCCAGATGGAACCTAGTGCATAGCAATCGGGGAAAATCGCCGCTCGAAAACAAAAAAAACGCTTTTCGCCGAGAGCGTATCCTCGAGATTGATTCCATTTTGAGAGAGAACAGAAAGAAGAGTCGTGTCTCTTCTCTCTCTCAACGCAATAAAAAACTTGCTTTATTTTAATACTCACAAATATTATTTATCACAATTTTCATGTTGAACGTTCTGTTTCTACAATATTTAAAAAAGTAAATTTTGAAATTTGTGTTATTTTATTTTTTTTAAAGAGAGAAAAAGTATGTAACTATAAAATATTCTCAGTAATTGAATATTGACTGAGTGCATATTTTCATACACAGAAAACAAGTTTTGTCACTTATACAGGTCAGGCAAGAAAAATTTGTTGAGTATACTGAAAGTTTCTGTTTCATCAGCAAAAACGTTTTTGTTGGCAAAACAAATATCTCAATAAGCTTAGCAAATATATTTTTTACTGCTCATATAATAACTAATTTTCTTGCTAATCTAGCACATTTTTTGTAATAAATAATTATTAATATTAATTCATATCTCGCTTGCTCTATATCTCGTTACGGAACTTTTCAATCGATTGATCGGCGTCTCGAGAGAGAGAGAGAGAAAGCGCTAATTAATTCCTGCGAGTAGGCTGATCGACGCTAGTCCGGCGCACAAGGACGAGAATGGTATATCGATCTAGCTGAACGATTAATACATCCCGTTGCGCGGAGGAGGTCGACGGACCGTTTAATCGCCGATAGTTCGTCGGGAAAGAAAATGGCCGAGGTGGTAATCGCTACCTGCGGAAGCCCGGGCGATCGACGTCCGATAGGATACCAATATAATACACCAGTCCGTCGAGAGACGTTTCGACGCTTCGTCGTTTGCTCGAATAATCTCGCGGCGCAGCACCGAGCGGATATCTAAACGAGGTGCTCGAAGCGCAGCCTCAGGCCGGCGCGCTCATGTATGGATATATATACATATACATAATAATAACTCGACGTGTAGAAGTGAAGTGCTCTCTCTTTCTCTCTCTCTTTCTCTCTCTCGTGATATATATCGGACGCGATATATCGTCTTTGATGGTACACCTCAAAGCCGGAGCCAACTACCACTCGTTGCTCCTCTGCGCATTCGTCGCGCCGGTCGAAGGCAATGTTTCGCCCTTGCGAAACAATATGATGTTTAACCTAACAAGCCCTCATCTCGCGCTACGTAGCGTTACATACGTTAGGTATCCCACTGCGTCCCAAGATTCTGAACATGTTCGGACACCTAAGGCGACGCCTCTCAGGATAATCTGGGAAGAGATAATACCGCTCTCTCTCTCTCTCTCTTTGTGTGCTCTTGAACGCGTTACAGGATTACCGCGGGGGGTGCCGTGTAATTAGTATTTAAGTTAGATGGATGAATAAAGTGTCTAGGCTTTTGCTTCAACGAAAAAAAAGAAAAATAAAGAAAACTAGAATAAAGCGAGCGGGACGATTTATTTAGTTGCTAGCGAAATACAAAACACACAAAGTAACGTTGTCGCAATTAAAGTCAGACGCGCGCTAAAGTAAAATTCTAACAAGATTACCGCAACGAAATCGCAATGTTTTATTTTTTTTTTATTTTTTTTGTTTCATCGCAATATGTAAATTAGTAGAAGCGCGAAATTATTTTTCTCGTAAAATAACGCAGGAAGTGCGGGAACGTTTACACCATCGGTTGATTTACGAATATTGAAGTCTTACGTTTAATGAGAAATACGAAAAAGAGACTGTGTGCGTATATTGCTAATGGTACGGTCAGAATGACGGAACCGATTGCGCTGTCTGGAAGCCGACGCAGGCTGATGATATTGTTTTACGAGCGATCCGCGAAGAACTATGGCGTACAAGCAAACAAGGTGTTCGCGTCTCGTTCCACCTTGACGTAGTGTCCACCTAGACTGCTATACGAGCCGCAGAAGCGAAGGAAGACGTAGCATTGATAGTTGGACAGTGAACGACGTGCTTGAGCGAGGAACGCTCTTCGCTCGGGAACGAGTCAAGTTCTCTGCCAACTATCTCGGGAAACGCCTGGAATTCAATGGATGCTCCTCTGTCCTATCTCGCGTCTAAGGACGATCCAAATATGGAACACGAAGCATCCCATAATCGGGTAGCCAGAGAGTACGCGGAAAGATGCGAACTCTCTCTATGCGCTGTCCCGATAATAATGTTAGCTAAATGCTTCTTCTTTGTGGCGAACAAAGGGAAGCAATATATATAGTCCAAGTCGCTTTTCCAATCTCAACTTCGAATCGCTACCGCTGTTTCTCATGTGAGATCGTGTAGGATTGTGTTGTATTCGATTCTGCTTTTAGTTAGTCGATTACTTTGTGTAACTTCTTTCGCCAACTCCCTTTTCCTGCGATAATTTCTTACACTCTGATCTATTCTGTGAGTTGTGTTTTTGTTAATTCTTCAAGAAACTGCGCATATAATTTTCAAATGTTATTCTTTTACGGTTGATTGTTTTATTTTTTTTTGTTTAACGTGGAGATCCTTTTATACGCACCGTTTTTGTTCTCGACATCTGATAGTTGTTACCAGGTTGCGCGTGTCGCGCAAAAAATCGTCGAAACTTATATATATAGATATATTCGCGACCCCACCCTTTTTTCCATACTGGACCCGCCGCCATCGTTCTTGGGATGCGGGAAAATGATCGGGAATTTTTCCCGCGCGAAATCACCGCGCCGACACTGATCGTCACGACAGGTTACACCGGTAGCGGCCAAGTTGGCTCTCCTCTCGCGTGGGTCCCCCGATGATTCCTACTCCTGCGTTCCACCACGATCCACTACTACCACTACCATCTACTCTTCGGCGCTGCCGCCGCCGCCGCCGCCGCCGCCGCCAATATCACCACCTTCGTTCATCCACCACCATCTACTCACGACTACCACCTCCTTCGCGGGCAACGCGGGGCACTCACCATGTGACTGATTCCCCTTCTCCGCAGGTTGACGAGCGGTGGGCCTGCCTACCTGCCGCCCGTTGCCCCGCTACCATTACGGCGCGGACTCTCGCGGCAGGTGCACCAACCTAAGTGCCACTCCGCTTACCTGTGTTGTGCCTAGCAAGGCAAGAAGTGTGTCCGGTGGTCAGGTTCTTCCCTCTCTTTCTCTCTTTTCTTTTTTCTCTGTCTTTCTCTCTCCCTCTTTCTCTCTTTTCCCTCCCTCTCTCTTTTTCTTCTTTCTCCTTCCCTCTTCCTCTTCTCGTTAACTATCTCTTCCTTTTTCCCTCTGTCTATCCCCCTACCTGTCTCCGTCTCTCTCTGTCCTCCCTCCGCTGTCTCTGTTTATCCGTCTATCCTCTTCGACATCACCTCACGCAGCAGTGCCGTGTTGTAGTGCCGTGTCATCCCGTGGTACGTCAACGATCCTCCCGGACTGAAGGCAAAGGATCGACCGGGTCGAGGGTATACTCTACGATTATCGTGACCGGTCCGATCGCTCGGTGTGCTGCAGTAGGGTGAAGAAAGTGATCTTGCGGTGACCGCGCAGAGGTGAAGGGAGTGATAAGCTCGATGGAACGCGCGATCTCTTGACACCGGCAAAAGCGGATGTTCGCAGATGGCAACGAACGAGTGACTCGTTGAGATACGGTACGCGAGGAGGATCTGATCTGTGGTGAATTTTCGTTCGACTCGATCGAAATTAAAAATAAATAAATTTAGTGGAACCTCGTCGTGACTTCGATAACAAACAACGCGATTAAACTTGGTTGGTTAAAAATAAAAATGAGCTGACAGTTTCAAGTGTCAACGTAATTGCGTGAGTCATTTGATAATCGCACAAATTGATAGTGATAAGACAAGGAAGTCACCCGATGATAAATCAAGACTCGAAATGTGATTTGTGCGATCGCACAGAAGACACTTATTATTACGACGTACAGCAAGGAAGGGGACATTCGGTGAAGGTGTCAAACGTCGGCGGCGCCTCATTGACATTTCCGTGACATTTAGTGCGCGATTCGACTCGAGTGTCAGACAGACACCTTTTCGTGTAACACGCGGTTACGTCCTTTTCTTTACGGGCGAAATTTGACGTGTGTAACTCGCACGGAGCCGCGTTATCGCGTTGTTGTACAACGACGCGTGACGAAGCGCGAGGAAGTGAGACGACGAGGACGGGAGTTGATGAAACGTTTTTCGTGCCTTATCGGCGTCGCAACCGGAGCGCGGCAACGACTCATCTTAAGACTTTATCTCTGCCTCTCTCGGAATCCTTTATTTGCACGTGCGCGCAAACCTCGATAATACGAGACCGACTTGCGCAGAGATTGCGTCTCTCGAGCCTGGACGAGCGAGATCGGAGCTTGTTTTTGCTGCGAATTTATTGAGAACACACCGCGCAACAGGTGGTTCCTCTCTTTCTCTCTCTCCTCATAAAGGATTCCGAGATTTTTCTCTACGTTTTCATTTCCGACCGACAGAGCCGAAGATCCATTCTCTCGGGTGGAGATTTTCACGCTCGTAGCCAAACTGGACATTCTTACCGCCACGTCGGGAAGAACGGAGTGGAGATGTTCGCGGGTCGCTGAGAGAATGAGGGAGCTGGACACCGAGAGTCCTGTCGTCTGGCCGGCCTGGTGTTACACTGGTGAGTCTCCCAAGTCTGACGTGATCGAGCGATCTCTTTGCCGGCGGTCATCGCGACTACTTCGCGCTTACATTTAGCGATTGAATCGCGTTAAACGCGTTAGAAAAGTGTTTTTTTCTTTTTTTCACTCGGTCAAAACTCAACGATCGCACGATTGATGTTGCACTGCGAGCGCGCGATGTTTTCGAAACAGTTGTTGTCGATCAAGTTTAATGATTTATGCGTTGGTGAATAAATAATCGGTCGAAACAAGCCCCACAAGGTGCAACAGGACAAGCGAATCGCGCCGTAACGACTTGCGGAAAGTTATGAAACGCACACCGCCGAGTAGGCGGCGTCAAGCTGCGACTTTGGAATTCGCACTCCGCTTACCGCATCGACAGGTCGAGAGTGACGAACGGAGAGCAAACAAACGAAGTCTGTAGATAAGAGAGCGCGCAATGTGACAAAAAAGAAAAATACTCGGAAATTACATAATACATCGGAGATAAATTAAAGTTGTAGAGTGCACTTAATGTGTAAGTTAGTTACTTGGCAACGGTGAAACGCAATTGATCTGGCGATTGGATTGATAATAATAAGCGTGTGAATTCTTCTAGTATTCCGATTATTTGTTCTCGTGCCACTTGGAGTGGTTTTCTACTTCTCTCCTATTGGGTTTCTTGTGCATTTATAAACGTGGCGAGATGAAACGCGTTTGCTGTTTCCTCTCACGAATCCCGAGAGAGTGAGCATCCTGTTATCGGCTCCTTATCAGACCGGAGACTTCTTAATTCTCTCTCCTCCTCCCTCCGGGCTGTGCGACTACCTACCTGCCCGAATCGCTCGACGCTAGTTTTTCGACGTCGTTTTGCCACACTCGAGAATTTGTCCGGTTCTGTTAACCGGTGAGAGAGAGAGAGAGAGAGAGAGAGACGAGCTCCGGATAGAAAGAGAGAGAGAGAGAGAGAGAGAGAGAGAAAAAGAGACGAGAACGCATCATCGGAGGGTGTAATTACGGCGCTCGATCTTGACAATTAGGAACCCTTGGGAGCTGTCGGTAGCGCAATAGGGTCCACTTAGCTCCCGCAACTTCCAGCCTCGGAGACTTTATCTCGCTCAATCGCCTCGCGGTATTTCGTCCGATGTCCTCTCTAATTAAGAGAGGAATCCGCGGATGCGCGTTTCCTTTCTTTTTTCTCGTTGAAATTCATGCGATCGTAAAACGTTGTCGGTGTAATTATCAAGCGAGATTTCGAACTTCGGCCACATGCGCGCGTCGATATATCTCCGAGAGATATCTCAATTTTACATTTCTCAAAACGTCCGTTCGCGAGATTACGTCTATATTGTCCGCCGCTCGGCGTTCTAAATTTAGACGCAAAACGAGTAACGAACATAATTAAAAACAACGCAACTTTTGAAATGTCTCGAAAACACACACAATCCGTCTCCGAATCATTGGTTTGGAAACGCTATTTCGCTCAGTCAGAGTATTAATAAACTTTTTTGGCTTTGCGACTTGCCACGTTCTATCTCGACGCGTTGAGAGAGAAGGCGTATTGTGTTCGCCAGCTCCGGTAGTGACAAAACCCGGCGCGATTTAGCTAGGCGACAGAACCGATGCCGCGAAACGCGAATTCGTTACGGTATAAAAGTTGAGGTAATGGCGAAAGACCAAGAACGTTTTTGCGCGCAACGAAACGCGCGCGCGCTTGCCGCTCGCGACCACTAATGCGATTACTACTCTCTCTCTCTCTCTCTCGTAGTCACCAGGAAACGGACATTGTCTCGAAGTCGCCGAAACGAATCATCCCGCGGCCGCAGGAATCCATTTTCAGGATTCACGAGTAGCGCGGGAGGCACAATTATTATTACGGAAATATAATGCGCGTTCTCTTTCTTACTTCATCTGGTGGTGATTTTATTTTATCATTAACGTTTTCTTTGATTCTTTTTGTTGCCGAAACCGCGACGTGTATGGAAAAGCACCGCAGGGTGAAAGTTACGACAATTATCGATACCCCCGACGGGGATATCTTGTGCGCGTCTGATTACGGAGATATGTTATTAAGTGTCATGTCAAATCGTATTCTCGTTATTACGTGATTTCTTGCTTTTTGATTATCTCGAACCAACAATCATCATCGGTGTTATTTTCTAACCGAAACGTGTGATACATCTCTTTCGTCCTAATGTATAAAAACTCGAGTTAATTCCGATCAGAACCGCTGAAAACCGACTCTTGATAGAAGGTGGTCTTCTCACTTCCGTGACTCGGGATTACCTTCCTCCTTTCCTTTCTTTCCTCATCCCCGCGACCAGATCTTCCCGACTTGGGGGATTTTCGAGAATCAGCGGCTCTCGCTGATCATCTCCGGTTACCTCTCTCGTCGAAAACGTCATGCCAGGGGGATTCTCCTTGTCGGTACGTCGTCGAACGATCGAAGAGGGATCGCTTGCTCCTCGAGCGACCTTCGCTTTCTGTCGACGAACGGCGCGACACTCGTCGCTACACAACCGGTAGTCCGCTGTTCGCAACACGTCGTAGTTTGCCGTGCGAATTGCCGAGGTTAAATATTGATCATTTCTCAAAATACAAACGCGATTACGCCGGTGCCGCTGTCACTGCGACACCGGTGACTTGTTTATAGACCACAAACCATCGGCTCTTGTCTCCGACTATCGGTTTTCCTCCTCTATAGGAACGGCCGATAGGAAGTCGTTCCGCGAGTAGATCGCGCACGTGGTCATGCGACTCTGTTTCCGACAGCTAATTAAGCCTATCGCTCCGATATGTGGTAATGAATAGATCCCGGCTCGTGAAACGTGTCTCGTGTTTAATTTCATTAGCGACGGTTTGTTTGGGAAAAAGAATTACGGCGTGACACACCGAATTTATTTTGCAATGTGTGGGATGTGATATGTTACATGGAAACTTTGTGTATTGTAATTTTTGTAAGGCAAGATTATATACGCTTGAAAAAATTATTTCTAAGCTTTGTAATACACGCTCGCGTTTTTCTGAAAGTCGTTTGTCTTTTCCGAATGAAAAACTAGTGCAGTTTCGAGATATATTATGACGAGAAGGTCGGCCGGAAAAGCCGAAAGAGAGAAAAAACACCCGCGGAGCCCGGAACGGTCTCTCATCAAAATCGTTCCCTGCTGTTCCGGAAACTAATAGACACTCCGGTCATTACGACAGAAGAAACGGGAATTGTCTCAAAATTGCGCCGCGAGGGTTTCCTAATCGTGTTTCCTCGGGACAAAGGGCATCTCACCGTTGGAAGGAGGATACAACCTCGGGGGGGAGGCAAGCAAGTAGCGAAAGAAGAGAAAGAAAGAGAGAAAGAATGATGAGGGCAGAGGGAGGAGGAGAGGTAAGGGAGAGAAAAGGTGAAACAAAGAGAAAGGTAGAGAAAGAGCCGGGGGAGGCGAGGGGGAAACGTGAAAAAGTGGCAGACCGCGTCGAGCTCGCTCGAGGTGGGAACAAAAGCCACCTCTTCTTCTTGCTCGTCTTCTTCTCGCCTTTCTTCCACCGCCTTGTCCGCGAGAGGAGAGAAGTATTCGGTCCCGCGTGTTAGAGCAGAGGGATCCACCGCTCCCTGGGATCCACCATTGTGACTTCTTGCACGTATGAAAAACCACAAACCACTGACGTTATTTCGCGGCCGCGAACACGAAGGGTCTCAGTTCTCTCCCTTCTTGGCCGCGAAGTCCGAACCGCGTAGGTAATACCTCCAAGCGCTCTCTCTCCCTCTTCCTTCCCCTTGTTGGTTACCCTCGTTCGACCGGACCTTTGTCCTTTGGGCTCGATTTTTTTCTTTTTTTTTTTTTTTACCAACACACCGCAGAATCGCGCGCGTCGAAATGATGCTCTCGTTTGATCGACCATCTCGGTCGAATTGGCCGCAACGGTGAGATCATTACCGGCCCCGCTTATCGACGAGTGCGTACGAGGTATCGATTTGATAAACAGCGAACGATAGTCGGTTGCAAGTCGAAGTAAATGGGATGAATCGGATGAATCTGTGCGAGCAGAACATATTTTCTTTCTCTTTTTTTTCTCTTTAAAATATTTTTTAAAACTAGATATATCTCTGGAACGGAAAATAATTTTTTTTTTTACTGACGAGAGACGGAATTTGAAGATTTATTCGTTCCGATCTCTCGCTTCGATTTCCGAATGATGCTCTCGAAAGCAAATGGACTCGTTTTTTTCTTTATTTTTTTTTTGTTTCCTCCTCCGCGCAGCGACACGCGCGCGCGCGCGCGCGTCAACGAGTCTCCGAGGCACTCTATCGTTCCAACAGGTGACAGGAGAAGTCCTTAATCGCGTCATGACGTTTTCATATCGGGAATCGCGCGGAGTCACGTCGCTTAATTGCCCGTGCGAATTATTGAATGCCGAAGCGCCGGCCGATTGCGCGCTCCGGCACGCGTTTATCTTTCGGGAAACACTTCGGGGCGCGCACACCACTCGTGAATCGAACGAGAAAAGAGAGACAGAGAGCGAGCGTGGTCTATACCTGACATTATTATTAACGCGCCGGGACGGAGTGAGAGACGAGTGGCGAGTTTACTGTCGATAACGAGCCATCGTGAGGAGAAGACGAGCTCTCCATTCAGAAAAGGTCTGGAACGGCTTTCGAAAAATCTCAAACCGACAAATGACAGATGGTCACGACTCTCCACGATGGGAGAGCAAAGGAATCTATCACGGGAGTAAAGAGAGAGAGAGAGAGAGAGAGAGAGAGAGAGAATGAGAGGTGGGATTCTGAGGCGAGCGAGTGGGTCCGCAGCACAATAAACAATCCGCGAGCATTATTATCCGGACTGTAAAAATATATGTAGATCGGTATTGCGAAGACGTCAGAATGATGACGATCGAGGAAGTCTAGGCCGTTCCTATTTAAATGCCACGTTTATTTATTTTATCAACACGTTGTTTATTTGCGCGCGCACGTTTGCTTGACGCGCATGACGAGTTACAATAATTGCTTGCATTATGCACGGGGGAAATGGCATTTTCACTTTGTGATTCGCTGTGAGATCGTCGATCTTCACTCGGACGGCAATCTTTAGCGCGATATTAAGTTTTTTTTTTTTTTTAAGAAATCGGCAAGAAGGAGATAAGTTCTTCCCGGTGTGTGTCGACACTCGCGATAAGCAAGTTAAAAATAGAAAACGTTGAAGGACTCCCTATGTTACACACATGGGGTTTCCGTGGGGCGACGCGAATTACACTCGAGCTTGTGAAAATGCAAATAACACGAGGAATCTCTCGCGCGGACAACGTTTCTTGCGACGACGCGACCGTCGCTTATCTCCACGGACGTGAATATAAACGTTCCGTTCGCGTTATTCGAGTTTATCACAGTCCAGCGCGATCGATTAAAATCGATGTGGTTTCGCGCTTGACGAAATATTCTTGTTCTCAAAACAAAGAAACCGATCTGATCAACTTATTTTAAGTCTTTTTAGCGCCTAAGTCTGCGCATTAAATTTACTATATACAAAAAAGGAACCTCCTCTTTCACTGGGATAATTTCTTTGTGTTTTCTATTTCGACGAGCGCGTTGTAAAATTCGCGAGAGATTTTTGACGACGGAGCTTTGTGTGTGTGTGTGACCTCCTAACATGAAATCACGTGGAAAACGTGGCTCAAGTCAAAGGTCTCGTTCGTGTATGCTTGTGTCGAACAAGCGATGGCCATGCGATCGATGATTCCGCGGCTTTTAAGCATACCTCGTGTGTTGGCACGTCTGCCTACCAAGTAGCGAAGTCTCTGTGCCGTGATATCGCGCTGGCGGCGTGTCGGTGTAACGACTCAGACGAAACGTCGGTGGAATATAAAGTGTCGTCCTTCTTTTTCGCGAGTGCAGCCAGATAATCTATCCTCGCGAATTGCAATTCGCTACGCGTCGAGTACTGCGTTTTTTTTTTTTTTTTTTTTTAATTTATTCACGTCAGGTTTGATCGGAATACGCGCAGTTTATAAATCTATAATAAGCATGAGAATTTCGCGAATTAATTTTCGCTCTGTGCAATTTTGCGATAATTTTAAATTTATCATTTTAATTTCTCTCTCTCTCTCTCTTTCTCTTCTGCAAATTTCATTATCTCAGTCGGAAATGTGATTTTAACCAAAGTTTCGCAGACTTACGAAATCGATTAACACATAAAAAAAACGTCTCTCCGTTTATCGTTTCGTTTCATCGAAACGTTCCGTACAATTAGCATAATACGCGCGCTGTTCACTTAAATTAACAACGAGGAATATCGTTTTATCGCAATCTGTATAATCCAGTTAAGATGCGACTGGACGAACGCAAAAGTGTGTGCGAATGCAAAGCAGAAGAAAAGAGAGAAGGGAGCAACACTTTTGCGAAAAGGTGGAAAAAAAGAAAGAGGAAGGGAGAGCAGTTGGGACTTGTTGGATCGCGAAGGCGTCGCTTGCATTATTCGCGCGAAATTGCCAATGAGAAATCGGAAAAGGGTAGAAAAAGCCCGCGCGCGATATTCTCGACGGTCGGCGCCACCTCGACGTCTCCGACTGTCTCTTAATTTAGATGCCGCCCCCTATTGAAAATATTCCATCCCCTTCTCTCCCTCTTACACCCATGAGACACACTCTACCCTCTTTTGCGTTCCCGTTCGCTCGGTGTTTCCCTCTCGTTATATTGCGCCGTCGACTATAGAAACGCCGTAAACACGTCGCAGCCGCTGGAGACGGGATAAAACGTCGGTTTTATGCGAAGGCGTTACCGGACGAAGGGAGATTCTCCTTCGTGATAGAGACATGTTTTCAGGTATTACCCCGACCGTGGACAGGTACGGGCTCTTAGATCGGCGTTACGAGCACCTCGGAACGCAAGCTCGCTCTTAATCGGGAGAGGACACCGGGGTCCTCCTCCGGGGAGCTTCTTACCGGAGAACACGTCCTTTCGCGTCGACGGACTATTTTTGTACCCGCATGATGAAAGCTGTGCGAGCGCGCGCAGACGGTGTAAAATAAAACCACCGATAATATTGCTACGAAACGCGCCGCTTTCAAAAACTTTTGTAAAAAACTTTTGTCTTCAGATCTCTCCAAATAACAGTATGCGCGCGCACGCGCGTAACCGTTTTTATAAATAAACTCCCTTCGGATGCGCTTTTCTGAAATTGTTTTTTCGAGTACTTGTGTTTTTTTTTTCGAATTCCGGCGTCCTTTTTTTTAGATCGACGTAATTGTTTTTTTTTTTTTTTTGGAGAGAACGGAGAAGAAATAAAACGGCTCATCGCGCCTCTTTTTTCGCAGCGCGGGTATCCCACTTGCTTCCCCATTGAGAACTCGGGTCCTCTTCGTCCCGGAAGTCGGCGAAGTCACGTCGCTAATAAAGGTACGAAGGGCGCCACCACAATTTCTCTTTAGCCAAAGATACGTGACGTTTATGGCGAAGGACGGTATCGTAAACGCATAATCCGTTCGGATCCTTAATATCTTTCTCTCTACCCTTTACCTCGTCCGGGTTCGTTCGGGCACGATTCGGTGGGCGTAAATGTAACATCTCGAGCTTTTCTTGTTCACCGCTTCTTCTCTCTCTTTCTCTCTTCGTCATTTATTTGAGAACCGGAGACTATTACCGGTGCCTTCTCGCACGAGTATAATCATTCAGGAATTCTCGTAAAAATCCCTCTAACACGTTTTTGCCAGAATTAATTTTTTCCTCGAGAATATTTTTTTTTTTTTTTTTTTATGTTGGTGTGTGTGTCTTGAGCAAATTAAATTATCGACTCACGACGCTCTCATGCGCGTTATTTGATGAAATAAAAAATAATTGTCTTCTCTGCTTGCAAACAAAATGTGTAATAAATACATGCGTTTTCGTTTCGACAGACCGAAATTGATTGACATGTGAAATTCCGCGGATTTTCTCAAGCGCGAACGTCTTTTCGGACGTTGACTTCGCTAGACGATCTAGCTGTCTACTTTTCTTTTGTCCACATTGCATATAACTCTTGCGTAGATACATGTATCTATTCGGACACGGTCGACCGCAGCGGAGAATTTCTCGTCCCGCCGCGATCGACCGTAATAATACGTGCGGTTTTCATTGGCGTGAAATACGCGACTCGCTCAAACAAAAAAAAACAAGCGCGCGCTTGTTTCGTCCCTCGTCGCGAATACGCGAGCGAGCGAGAGGGAACGTACTTCTGTTATTAAGTTATTTCATTCGGCACAAAAATGAAGAGCTCTCTAAATTCGCAGAGAAGAAAGAGCGCGAACGGAGAGACTTTCGCGTAAGTGTCGTGTTCGAAGCTTTTTGCTAAAGTTCGTAACAGCGTGTTCTATTTTATATGCTCTGAAATATCGTAAAAAAAAAAAAAAGATATAAATTACATTGAATTTTTTCCGACGTTATTTCGGTTGTTTCGTCCGTGGGTTCAGGTATCTTCTTCGCTAGTTCCCTTCGTTGTTCTCCTTCGATTCGAGTGGACACGGGCCGGAGGTCAGTCGTTTGTAAAGTCGATGCGTAACCCGACCTGACTACAGGCACGTCCCGCAGGTCGTAGCCTGCTGTTTTTATCTGGCTATATTTCAGGATGATTCCACGCTTATGTTTCCTCGCCGGTCAGCCTCGCCTCTTCTTACGAGGCGATACCGCGGCCACAGTGACAACTTAACCTGGAGGTTGTCCGCGCGGCGCGTACGGTTGTGCCCGCGGCTTTACGACCGTGTCGAACTGTCAGCTTCGCGGAAACGTTTTTTTTTCGCGATGCGTACGTCTGTGACGTGCGTGTGTGACGTTTTCGAACGCGTCACTTCGTCGCTCCGCAACAATGTGAAAACTGGTTTACTGTCACAGCGTGGTGTGTTTTAGAAAATTTATCTTTAAAATAAACCCAACATATACACACTACAATATATGCGTACAAAATTGAGAAATTGAGTAGTTTTAGATATAACTAACTAACATATAAAATTGAAACTAAGTAGTTTTAGATATTTTTACATAACCGCGCAAATATAAATTGGCCGAGTCTTTCGAATCGTAATTCGGAGCGAAGCAAAAAGTGATAGCTCTTCGCGGGAAACGCATGTGAACCGTGAAGGACAGATTCTTCGTTCGTGTACGGACGGCGGAGTGATTCTGAAACGCTCGGTGCTTATCGTTCGCATTTACGAGTCTGAAATACTGTTAAGCACGTGTACGCAACGACGCGACGTCTGACTCAAGCGGCAATTAACGGAGCGTGTGTGTTTGTGCAAAAAAAAAATAAATAAATAAATAAAAAAAGAAACGACAAAAATATTTCCTCAAACAAGATTATTATAGTTGCGTTAGCGCGGTGGAATATATACATTTTCCGTCGCGACAGTTTAACGACGCATCTGTCCAATAATTTTTATTGAACGCGATGAAATACGAACTTTTCTAGAAAAATTAATTAATCGCGAAGTCTCGCGACTTATTTATACTTCGAGATCGTATACCACGAGAATTCTCTCTTAAACGATTCTGATTTCATTACGAATCGAGTCTCTCCTCGGCAAAAGTGTCATTTTTCACACGTCTCACGTGTGCGTTTCTGCGTTTTTTTATTTATGACATCAATCCCGATACTTACTTCTCTTTCAACGGAGAAGAGAAGCGATACGCGCCGTGAGAAATAACTCACGCTGTAATCTCGGGATTTATACCCGCGCGACGCTTGACAGACTCAGCCAGACTGTGTGGAATACTCGAGACACGAGTCGCGGAGAAGAGGAGAGGAGGGGAAGAGGGAAACACACCCGAGATGTATCGGCTTTTGTAACGATGTCGGCTAAATCATATTGGCGGCGTGGTAATGGATTTCTGGACGAAGTGGCAGCCGATTATTACCGATTAGATCGATGTGCGGCGCGCAGTGTATCACACGTTATTATCTAAATTTATATTACATCAAGTCTCGCGTATGGATTTTTGTTTCCCGGTTTGTGAATTATAGAGCCGGGGTTGTATCGCGTTGTTTTGCGACGATTTGTCAAGTTTGTGGACTTTGGAAAAACTGCGAAAAGCAGAATCTCATGTCTTGTCTTCCGCGACTATCTAATCGAGATCGAGGAGGAAGGAAAAACAAGAACTCTTTATTGCATTGTGACACAACGGGAGTAATTCTCTTCTGATTTCGCGAGGGAAAGAGGGGGAGGGCAAAAAAAAAAGCGAATAAACGTCAATGCGTTTTCTCGACGGTAAGTGGATTCCTCGATCTGTCCACCGACCTTTGATCTCGCGCTCGGCGACGCGTGAAGGAAAAAACAACACGCGACTTTGCGCGGCGTTACCTTAGCGGGCAACCTCTGGCCACTTTTGCCATCTCGGATACCGGTCTCTCGCGATAAAAAGACTTCATTATATCGGTCGGCAGATTAATACGTGCCGTCACAGCAAAGTCGACGTATACAACGTGCAGAGAGATCGCATTAACTAATTATACGTATAAATGGGACCGCGCGTACCGCGAGGCAAAAGTCTCTCCTGCGTTACGACGATGTGGATTATCGATCTCGTGTTGATTTCTAGCGTGGCGTTTTATCACGTCGTCGTCGTGGCGATAAAATCGTTTTCGCGCGGGAAAAACGAATTGATCGCTATCGGCGCTGAGTTAATATCGACGCGGCATAATATGCTAATGGGTCACGGTATCGCGACATTTTATTGTTAATGTTTAATGAGATCACTGATACCGATCGATAAAGGTTACGTACGCGCGGCGGCGAAGATAGCGGAGGCGAAAATAACGTGATGACCTTTACGATCGCGTATGTATGATACGGACATAATGGTCGACGGTATCCAACTGCTGATTACGATACCTTTTTTCTTTTTTTTTTTTTTTTGTGCGATGTAAACTCGTTCCGTGTAAACTAAATTATTTTTCTTTCCCGTTGCGCGATCGCCGTCTCGACGGTGCAACATAATTGTTTATTATTATAACGTCATTATTATCTTACTTTTTTCTGCAGTAATAAATATATCTTCACGATTCCTTTTTTTTTTTTTTTNTTTTTTTTTTTTTTTTGTGCGATGTAAACTCGTTCCGTGTAAACTAAATTATCTATGCGCCGCGATCGGCGCGGTGCTCGTCTTACGTAATCGCCGTTCCACCACGTGGATTTCATTGTTTTCCCGCCGAGTTTCCCAGCAAAAAATCGACCTCCTATACGTGACCTCCTTGTGTTTTCACAACCATCGCGCTGCCGAGCGGACTCTTTTTTTTTTCTGCAGCTAAGTAGGCGGCATTACGTAAAGACAGGAAGAAACAGAAAAATGTGATCATAAATGTCACAATTGTTTGTTTACTTGCTTAAAATATTCTGTATTATTTTTTTATATAAATCTCTACTCGCAATTTCAACAAGTCGTTAAGAAATGAGAGTTGTGTGTGCAACCACACCTTCCTCTGATTCTTTCTCTCTCTCTCCCTCTTTCTCTCTCTCTCTCTCTCTCTCTCTCTCTCTCTTCCTCTCTTTTCCTCTTCCTCTCTTTCGTTGAGCTTAACTCACGACTTAAACCACGTTCCATATATCCGTACGCAAATACACGTCGCGTGTATCACTCGCATTCCGCAGCGGGAACCGCCGTCATTCGCGGAGAGCAAAACGCGCTGCCCATAACAGTCCGCGCGCAAATAGATATCTGGTCTGAATTGCGCTTAACGCGCCGCGCACGAGGTCGCGCACACGCACGGTCATAAAACACACGGCGTGTTGCGCACACCGGAGGAAGAGATACAGGAGACGTGTGCGCGGAGTCTTAGCAGTGGCCATCTCAACTGACTGACCATCGCGAGCTTGGGTGAACCCTCGGGTGAGCTCCGCGAACGAAGCGTCCGAGGTTGAGCCAAGGTGGCGGCCCCGGGGCGTCGGGTCACCCAGATTTCAATCTAGATACAGCATTCCACGGTTAATTAGTACTGGCTGACTGGCCGTGAGCTCCGTCATTGGGCTCCGAACTCCTGCTACGCGAGAGTCGGCTATCCGCAGCGCCCATCGTGAATCACGCGCGAGCGTGTGCGCGCGCGCGCGCGTACGTACGTACGTGTATACAC
This sequence comes from Pseudomyrmex gracilis, assembly GCF_002006095.1. Lineage (NCBI taxonomy): Eukaryota > Metazoa > Arthropoda > Insecta > Hymenoptera > Formicidae > Pseudomyrmex > Pseudomyrmex gracilis. The sequence continues at coordinate 528,962 of NW_018020636.1, forward strand.
GTCGGTACGTATATAAACGTCGTTCGTTGTATACGTACGTTGATGCCTCTCGCCGCGTCTGTATTTGCACGGGCCGGTAGCCCGAGCACGGACTCTCGTTGTCGAGCATGCGAAACGGCCGATATATATCTGGCAGAACGACTGGCTCGTTCGCGACGTGTCGATAATTTGGCGGCAAATATAAACAGTTTTTTTTTCTCGGCTCGAGTCTGTCTCCCCAAGCTCGATTTCGACGATTAGGCGTGTGCCGCCCCCGACAATTGCGTTTTGAAACGAAGATGTGTTCATGTATCTTGCGATGAGTCTTTAAAAACCATGGTTTGTACTAATCTTTTTCTCGAGAGGAATTTGTATCGATCATCACGGAATAAAGTGGGGAAACGGAAGATTGCGATGGGAAAAAGCGTAAAAAATAGTTTCATTTTTTTTTCTGCGTAATATATCATCAATGAAAATTTTTTATTCGTAAGATTTGCAGTTATAAGAGAAGAGATGAGACTCTGCAATCTGTGAATATTGAGTACATCCTTATCTACACCCCGGACTTTTTCGCTCCCTTCCCCTCGCGGTCACGCGCGACCTTTCGCCTAATCAAAATCGCAAATCCGAAGCGGGGGTTAATTACGTTTCCACCGCCATCAATTACAATTACGGACAGGCCAGAAATCGCCGACGTAAATCCATCCCTGCAAAACAATAATCCCATCTCCGGAGCGGCGTAGCTGGAGACTCGGTCGATCTTGAAGCGGGATCAAGATCTTAAGGACGCCCGGAGGTTGCCTCGAGGTCGAGGAAACAACGTGCAGGACAGACGGCAGCATCAGCAGCAACAGCAGCGCACAGCAGGCTGCAGGAGCAATCTCCCGGACAATTAGCCCGCAGTTCGTGACGGGTACCTCCTCCTGGGTCCTCTCTCGATGTGCCTTTCTTCTTCTTCTTCTTCTTCTTCCTCTTCTTCGTCTTCTTCTTCTTCTTCTTCAACCTCTCTCGTCCCTTTCTTCAACCGACCATAGGATTCATCCCCTCCTCTCGTTGCGGTCTTTCCACCACCTCTCGAGACCTCGCCCTACCACGTTTCTTCTCATACGCGGCAAGAGAGACAGACGAAGAGAAAGAGAAAAAGAGAAAGAATGAGAGAGAGAGAGAGAGGGGTCGGGAAGGGAAGAAGGGAGAAAATAGGAACATGAGAGGGACAAAGAGATACGTGTCTCTTCTTCCCAGAGAGTCTTCTCGGAGAGATCCTACATTCTACCTGCCGTTTATACCCTAATGACCTGGCAGGTGCGGCGCCGTGCCCTCTTCGTACGAGGCCACCCGGTACGTGATGTCTCCACGAAAAGGTCCACGATCAATGAGAACGCTATGAATAAGTAGCGAGAAGTGTGTGAGCGGCACTTTTCGATTTAAGAAAATATTTGAGTTCCCGAAAGCACACACGTTCTTGTCCACGTCGTTCCCAAACACATCGTGCGTGGAGATCTTTCGACTTTTACGTTGAATAGCAAAACGAAGAGAGACGGCGGTCTCTTTTTACTCAAATTACAGCCGCGATCGCGACGGCGGGCGTGAAAAGCGCGTGACTATTCTGACAAATTGGCGCGATACTCCCGACGGAGACGCGGCGCTTGGTAGGATCGACGGCCCTCGATCACTCAGAGTAATTAATTATCGGCCGGCCGTTCTACCTCCTAGGAGATCGTGCCGATCGCTCGGCGCGCTCGGCAAACGGTTCGAAAGAGAGTGAGAGAGAGAGAGAGAGAGAGAGAGATGTGTGGCGTGGGTGAGGTGCGAACGATCCATTCATTATAACACCATCGTGCGGTCTTTCTCTCTCTCTCTCTCTCGTCCTCCCTCCGCGGCGTCGTCGGCGTTCTTACGCGTCTCTTTCGTTATTGTCGCGAATGTGGGACACGGTCTTTCATTATCGCGCGCGTAACAAATCGTTTCTCTTCTATCCCCGCGTCGTCGTCAAGAAACTTAGATATCCCGAGGCTGCTGCTCCGTTTCCGTCGGCGCGTGTCCCTCGTTATGTCTCTCGCCCAGGACGACAAATCATCATCGATCACTGTACATTTGCGAACATGTTCGCAGAGACAAGTGCCGTACGCGCGAGATTTATGCGTTAGAAATTGCGGCAAATTGCGCGTGCCTCCATTTTGTAAAATGCGCTTTAGATCGAGAGAATATCAGAAGAAATGCGGAGACGAGATTTGCTTCGTTAATACGATCGGACAGTCGGTGATCGCCACGAGGTGATTAATTGCGAAAGACCAAAGAGGAGGGATTGTGTGCAAGAAAACGGCCGTGAAACGCCATCCATTAATTATTTCACGTAAACTTTCGGTTTTTTTTTTTTTTTTTGTCGTTTTCTGTCATTACGCACGATCGGTCTGACTTTGTTTTATTATCTCTTTCTCTAACGTCTCCTGACAATCTTATCTGCTAATAGTTTACCGGTACATTAACCGGTATAATCTCGATTTGTTTTTTATTTCGAAATTTCTTCTGATGTGATACGAAGATCGATCTCGGGATATATGTGTCGTGTCTACTTTGCGTGACATTTGTGCGACGCGCGGCTCTCAGCTTTCTCGGCGCATACATAGTTCCTTCATTATACACATAACTCCGACGAATCCTCTTCTCTCGACCATCGATCATTTGTAACGCCGCGCGCGCGCAACACCTTCGAACGGCAGTCGTCTCACGACGGCGATCGAATCGATATCTCTTATTGATTTCATAATTCAACCTTCGTTAGCTGTCGCATCGATGACAGAGAGTGTGAGATGTGACGTCGTCAAAGCGCGGGACGCGCAACTCGGTAGCGGTCTGACACGACAATTCGAAATTGCTCTCGAGAGCACTTTTTTTTTATCGCAAATACAAGTACGTGTACGTGCTTCGTAAACAAAAAAAAAAGAAACACCGTGTTCCGCAGTTTTTAGTTCTGTACGCGATAAGCACGTATATTCAGGAATGACTAACTCTTCCTATTGTCCAACCGATTCTTTTTTTTTTTTTTCGTCGAGAAAGTCAGCGGAATTCTCCGAAGGCTCATTTGCGCAAAGACGTTCGCGCACGTTGCACAATTTAAAATTAAATCCTGATTTATGACAGAAGAATGTCCTATCGCGTTTTTTGGCGTCGCGAAATTTAAAATGTATGTATTTCTGTCTTGTACTTCGGGACAACGTCATTTGACAAATTTTTTTTTTTTTATCCGCGAGAGACACGACGAGGAAGCAGAATTTGATTGATCGTTGCTCTCAATAATACACAGCTCGCAATATCGGTATACCGACGATTTAACGAGCGACACTCGTTTTCTTTATTTCTATTTTCGGCGAAGGAATTCGATTAAGGTGGATTAGAGTTCCCTGCGCGCGCGCGCGCAGAATAGTCGTTCACCCGTGATACGGGACCGATACTGCGCAACCGTGGCTCCTCGGAACGAGACGCGTCAGATCGCGAAGACAAAGCCATCCATCCGGGGCAACTGGGAGGACGGGCGCATTCCATCGCCTTACGAGGCGTCGCACGCACACCACAACGTTTCGAACCTTCTATGCGCACACGTCAGACTCTCACACACATATGCACACACAGCGCCGCGCTTGAACCTGGAAGCCTGTGGTTGCGTCTACGCCGTGAGGTCATACGACCTCTTTCGAGAGAAAGAAAAAGAGAGAGAGAGAGAACAGAGAAACGGACGAGTCAGAGTGCTCGGGGTCGTAAGCTCGAACCTGCCCACCGGGGCCCCGATCGTGCGCGGTTCGAAAAAGGGACTAACGATCGTCCAAAATGCTGGTAATGCTCCACGGGCGAACATTGATCGCGCGCGGGCGTGCGTGCGTGTCTCGGTTGGCCGAATTTCAGGCGCATCGAGGCGCTCGGCTGTAATTGGACTGAAAAAGAGGGGGCTAATCGTAGCGAGCCACGGTAATTCGTATGTTGCCGGATATTTTGACGGTGACTGCGAGCGATTCAATTATTTCTCTCTCTCTCTCTCTCTCTCCCTTCCCTCGCAATATATTCCGACCGCCTCGTGTCGGCATCGTTGAACGGTGCTCTCTCTCTTTCTCTCAGTTGGCAGTGGCCCGCAGCTCGGTTATCCCCGAAGTTTCGAAAAGTTGATAGGTAGGACCGTTCGATGAGTCATGGAAGGATGAGACGTGTTGGAAAGTGAGAAAAAAAAAACAACACGAAACCGAGACTGTTTATTTTTAACACGTGGTTAAAATTACACATCGGTTGCTTGCAATTCTCCGTGTAAAAAAAATTATCTCATCGATGTCCTATCAATGGTAGAATTAATTATTATACAAAGTCTCTTCTCCGGTAAGGTGAATATATATATCAAATATTTAACGATTTTCTCGCTTTTTCTCCCTTGTTTTACATTCCGATCGCTTTCCAATATCGGTGAAACGCGCGTTGCCAACCGGTCGAAGATTTCTCCAAAGACTCGCCGAGGTATGTTAATCTCTTAATATTATTTTACAAGGTGATCTGCATACACGCGCGAAGTTATGAGAAAGGCGACACCAATCAGCGTTCCTATCTTGATCCTCCCGGCTTGACACTTGAAAGTATATCGATCGGGTCTCTCTCACGGGTGTACATCTCCCCTTTTTTATTTGTCTCGTTGATCCACTTTTTCATCCGCTCTTGAAGCCCAGTTCGAGGGGCTTTTTGTTGTTTTATATTCTCCGAATAAACGTCGTCTTAAACGCGCGCGCGAAGGGCCGAGGTTGAAGAGGTCCATATTCCATTCGTAAGCTCGTGGAAGATACGACCTCCGAGCGAGAAGCCTCTTCCATGACCTGAACCGGTCCGCCTCGCAATCGGTCTATGCGGGTCAGCGGTTCTCAGCGGTTCTTTAAACGTGGAACAAAACGAACTCGATAAAAACAAACGAAATTTATATTGCACGACACGATAAATTGATCGTTCCTTGAAGAATAAAGACACTTTGCCGCAAAGTTAGCCAACTTAATTAAAACTTTATTTTCGTTTCTTTACTGAACATTAATTAACGTGATATAATCTTGGAATTTATTACGAATTAATTTATTATAAATGTCACTTTCACGAAGAAATATGATTTTTTTAATTGAGAGAAAAAATTTTTATTTATTATTGTAAAGTTGTTTCGCTTTTTACGCGAAACCAACATTCGTTTCTCTGTTTATTTATATTTATTGTATATTACGTGCATAAAATTTCGGTTCTGCGCACGCGAAACCGTAGCGGAATCGCGTAGGCAGCGATTCTGTGTACGCTTGTTCCTCTCTCTCTCTCTCTTCGATTCAGCGCTTCAGGGATTAGTTATGGCGATGTACCACGTGGAGGTCAATAAGATTCACCCCAGATCTTGCCAATAAACCCGCGGCTCGCTTGAAACGGAATCTCATATCGCGTACGCCGGAAGTCGTTGCCGGAGATCGGCAGCGGCTGCGCTCAGAAGCGCGATCGATCGTGAAGGAGAAGGAGGCGAGATCGCGCTCGTATCAATCGATTAAGAATTAAACGAGCCGCTCGATGTCGCGTTGATGTTCGTCGTCGTGGAAACTCGAGAATCGATCGGAAACGCCGAACCGCGCAGCGGTTTGACACCAGTACCCCCGCCTGTATACGTTTGCTCTAAGCTATCTATAAACAGCAATAACACACGGCCGCGGTTGCAACGCGGCACAATGTAGATTAAGAGTACGTCCGAAGACTCGCGTTTACATAATACACGTTACGCAACACGGTTACTTATAGAATAGCGGCTAGAGCGAATTCTATACAGTCTGCCGCCACTTGTGACGAGCCACTTTTCGACAATGTCGCTCCCGTTTGAGAAACGAGCAAAAAGTTATCTCTCTCGTGTTGCTTCGAAGCAGAAAATAAAATATTCGTTCGAAGTATTTCTCTCTCACATATCGCTGATAGTAGTGAAAAAAAAAAAAAAAATATGTTACTTCACGGGTGAGAAAGATCGCGTCGGAGTTCAGAGTTCAATTCTTTGTTCCGTACGCGATGCATATCATCACCACTTACGCGCTTACGCTTTCACACGCTTGTAAAAAAAAAAAAAAACCGACTCGGTCGGCGTGTGTGCGTGAAATTTCTCTTTCACGTCGTTCTTCTCATTCATATCTACGCGCGGATAAACGCGCTGAGATAGTTTGAATGTTTACTTAGGGCGGTATTATAAATACGCGATGTGGTCTGACCCACTTTACACCTATGCCAGATACAATAATGCCCGTATCTACAAAAGCAAAGGAAGTCGGACTTAATGCTATTTTCAAAAGTAATACAAGACTCGTGTGCGGGCGCACAATGAAACTTTTATATCATCTCACGCAAGAAGAAGTAGATTAATATTCTGAAAAAAAAAAAAAAAAAAAAAAGAACAATTTACAGCGCGTATCAAATCTTCGAAAGAAAATTTAAATGCGAGATAACTAAACCAAACTTATTTTTAGACTTCATTGACGTGTTTTTCGCGCAACTGTGTGATTATCGGGGAAAAGTTTGACGTCTCGCGTGTGTTGCATATTCATCGTCGACTCGAACAAAACGCTTGCAAATCGGCGCATTAATCACACAATTCATTTAGCTTCGCGCGACGTTTCAATGAAAAGCGTAAAATCTATATTACAAGAGTCGTAAATAACTTTGTTCCAAAAAAAAAAAAAAAAAAACCATTCGCGAGTAGATGCGCGTGGATTTGTTACATAATAATCCATCGTAGCGTAACGGCAAGTGATTCTCTTGCGGGCGCGAATAAAACGACGGTCGCGAATAACAAGCAGAAACGACCGACCGACCGACCGACCGACCGACCGACGGATCCTTTCGTCGTCTCGCAGCTGTTTTTGCCGTCGTTAATGTCGCGATTGTAACAACGCGACGCGGTACAATCGCGGATGACACGTCACCTCTGACTTTTGCACCGCCGCGGCGACGTGCGATCTCTCGCAATGACCGGCGCGCACACACACACACACACACACGTGTCTGCGCGTATATCGTTTCTCAAAACGGTCTAATCTGCACGCGGCTGCACACATCCGTGGCGAGAGAGCACGTATCTTCCGCGCTGAAAAGTTTTTCGTCCGGACGGCGGATGCGATGAGAGATGAACAGAATGAGAAAAAGAGACAGAGAGAAAGAGAAAGAGAGAGAGAGAGACCCGTGGCGTCTTTTCTTTCCCGTCCCGATCCTTCCGCGAATACTCGCAGGCTTGTACAGTCGGGTTGCGTGTTACTTGCAGATAACAGAAATGTCAGCGACGCGCTTGTGTAACGGAGTAGCTGACACGTAGCAACCGGGTAGCAAACTATTTTCGCCTATCGGTTATCGCGGAATGTTATGTGTGCGAGTGCGAAATGTTTTATTTGCACTTTCTCGGAAATTCTTCCGTCAAGGTTGAAAGATTTCACGAATAATCGCATCGAAGGTCTTTAAAATGCAAAAATCTTTATGTTTGTTTCTTTTTTTGTTCATTTTGAGATACGATGACAACAAAGTACCGGCTCTTGCGCATTGCGATGCGGAGTCACAACATGAGAGACGGGAGCTTTCACGCGGAATCGCGTTCTCCGCGCGATTCTCTTATAAACGATATCACGTTTGACCTCCGGCCGCAATTACGCGGAGGTCGAAGCTTTAATGGCGTGTGTGGCCTACGCAATTGTTGCCGAGGATGCGGCGCGCGTAAATAAGCAACGGCACCGACCCTGACAGCTTCTTGTTCGGTGACCACGCCGTGGAGGTTCAGCCGTGCGGGCCGTGACGCTCACTTAAAGCTTGTCCGCGTATTTCTTTCCGATAGAATAAACCTGTGTGTTTTTCGTTTTGTTGAGAAATGCAAATCCCTCGCGCGAGGAAGAGGACCGCGTGATGTGTGAACACAGAATCGCGCCAAGTGTCTTGTAAAGTGCGTTTCGGAACGAGAGAACTTTTTTTCTCGAAAAAAAATAGATGTCTCGCTCGATGTAATTATTTACTTAGCGCAATTTCTTCTGTTCCTCGCCTCGAACTACTTAACTTGTGGGTGCGATATTTGTAGGCACTTTAGATTGTTCAACTGGCATTAGAGCCGAGCGCGCGATAATGGACGTTATTATATTGCGCGCGCGCATAAGCAATTTCTCCCTCTCTTCCCCAACAGTTGCGTTTAAGCGATGCAATTATTGCGTGCTGGGCGAATAATTCACAGCCGATCTCTATCTCGTTTGTGAAACGTATATATGGAGAACGTGTATATGCAAGAAATGTGCTTTACGACGCCCGAGGCGCAGGCGTCTCCCGCGTTCTGTGATTGATTTTCCCAGACCTTTCTTTTCAAAGATCGATACATATTTGGGTCTTCAAGAAAACGTGAGAGCGTAACGAATGCGTTCGCGTTTTCGATCACAAAACAGAGAGAGAGAGAGAGAGAGAGAGAGAGAGAGAGAGAGAGAGAGAGAGAGAGAGAGAGAGAGAGAGAGAGGTTTCGCGATCCGAGGTTATCTTTACGAGATTTCGTTCCGAACAAACAGGTGTTTGCGCGGAACTCCAACAAACTCCGTTAAACTCCGTCGCTCGAATTTCCGGTGTTAGTCCGAAAGTGTGTGTGTGTGTGTGTGTACGTGTAAAATAAATACATTATTTAATTTACAGAATTTTTTGCAGCGAGAAAAATAGTTTTTAACGGATCGTATTGTTATATATTTGTTTTTAAGTTTCTTAAAGGTGTATTTTTTTGTGCAATACCGTCTGAAAACAAAACAGAGCGAGCGCACGCCCGTCGAAAGACGCGCAGTGCGCACGTACGTGCGTACGCACGTGAAAGAATTGCTCGTGCGGGAATTGTCGTAAATGTCTTCATCCGTAAGATATGAGACGCCGTGGGCGTTCCGCATGGATCTTCACGTGGACGCCAATTTCGGACGTGTTAACTCGGTAAAAAGCGTCGTTGAGTGGGTGAGAAAAAAGGTTGGGCCAAAGACTAACGGCACAATCTGTGGTATCCAAAGCAAACTTTACATACGTTTTCTCGCGACGCGTTACTCTGAATAGGATACACGCTATAGGAAAGTACGGCGAGCGTATATAGTCTTTGAATCGCGCGCGAGTGTATTAATCTTCGTAAAAAAAAAAAAAAGAGCACGGCTGAAACACAAAGGTCGATAGGTCTCTTTCAATAGGTTCCCGTAAGTTCCTCGCGTTTGATTTTCACCACACGTCAGACTTTTTTTCTTTTACGAGACCTACGAGAAGGCGCTTGCCACACCGGCCTGTCTCCCGCTCGCGTCTTAGTCATATTCCCGAAGCGGTGAAATTCCAACGGAGGAGTTCAGAGCTTAGAGTCCTCTCGTTGCGTGTTGGCGTTGCACGTGGGTTGGGCAGCACGTTGCGAGTCCTCAGCACAATGATATATCCCCGGACCGCGTGTGCGAGAATAGGTCGAGACCCCGGTGTGTCAGAGGTGAAGCCGCACCCTGGTATTGTGTCCTGCCCACGTGACCGTCGTGCAAGTCGTCGTCGTGAATCTGCTCCGGCTGTAAAGATTTCGACGCCCAAATCGTGATATCAAAGTGGAAAACTGTGATGTTGGCAGTGTCGACACATTCTATGTCGAATTTGTCTTAGTACGTAATAAACTTTTTGTACTTACGTGCCATTACGGTAATATTCATGTTAAGAATGTGAGCAACAACGTGAAGGTGACAACACGTTTACCAATCGGCGATGTTCGGTCGAACATGTGTAAATAAATACGTCGTTCTCCATAATCAGACACGTGTGGCAACTTAATTATCATAGATTATTGATTAATTCGATCACCGTGACAGGAGCGAGCGACTACACCCCGCATTGTATCGCCCACGTGATTTCTCTCGTATGTACTTGGCCTTTCTGAATGGATAATACGTATGTACGTATCGTTTCAATATCGCTGCGCGAAGATTGTGTGACTTGCCACTTCCCGTATCGTTTGTTGTTATTATTACGTGACTGTAACGCGGAGGACACGCGGTATCGCCTAAGTCGTCGAAACTCGACGATCGTACAACTTTTTTCGCGCACTTTAGTGTTTTACACAAAATCGCGAAGTATGTTTTTTTTTGTTTTTTTTTTTTTTTTTACAAGAAAAATCATCGCACTACAATACCGTGTGTTATTTTTGTTTCAGGTAAGCAGAATGTTATTGAGCGCGAAGACGAACGTTGAGAATCGCTCGAGTGTTTGCTCCTTTCGTGAAAATCGTGTCTCAGGTATAGATATATATATGTATATATATACACATAGAAAATATATATTTCGTCATAATCCGATTGCCGACAAAGAGTTCGGCGGTTCGGTAACGTACCGATAGCCATATTTCTGTCTCGAATTGCCACATTGTCGGAGGCCGCGTACCCCGAGGAATTCTCACACTTTGGTGCGCGCCTCGATCGCGAGGAAATCTTAAAACGAAACGACGCCGTCCGCTGAAAGTGCAGCGCCTAAAGAGAGAGATACGTGGGTTGAGAGATTTACGAGAGTGTTGGCCTTTCGTTCTTTAACGCGGCTCTGTGTTCCGCAGTTTTTTTTTTTTTTTTAACCAAGACGCATTTCTCTAAAATCTAATGCAAAAGATCCTACGACGATTCGATATTTTGTTTATTTCAACTTTTGAAGTATGAAAATATTACGGCGGCTCAGGGAAGAATGGCAAACACACAGAGTTGCGGACATTTATGACGAAAAAAAAAAGATAAAAAATAAATAAATAAACAAGAAAATAAGAAAATGTGAAATCGAAGCGCGTTTAAATATTGCAATCGGTAGCGCGAGATAATCGTTTAATTACGAGGGATTTTCGTGCCTAAAAAGGATCGGTGATAATAAATTATACGCGAAACGGCCGTTCTCAATTGCACATCCTCATTATACAGTTGTTCCGTTGTAGCATATTTGACGTGTTCGGTCGCGAACACTAATTATCACATCTGCGACGCGATCCAATTATCACGAGCAATATAAGCCGAGCCAACGTATCATTAATATCTCGTTTCAGCGCGTTCTATCGTTCACCGGACTCGTTAGAAGCCGCGAAACAAGTGGGAGAGAGGGAGGGGAATCGACAACGAGATCGATCGGGAAGCCGCGGCACGTTCGTCCCGATCGATCGCCAGAATTTATTGAACCACTAACCTTTCGCGTTTTCATCGTGTGCTCTCTTTCTCTCTCTCTCTCTCTCTCTCTCTTTTCATCTCGCCGTTTCTCTTCTCGGGAGGATTCGATTCTCTTCACGAGGCCAACGTGTTTCCATTTTTATTCTTTCTTCTCCCGTAGAGACTCTCTCAGGACGGCAATTACGTCTAATAACTCGTGAAACAGCACCCCGCGAAGACTACCGGCGAGCGTATTGAATTCGCGAGAAAGTTGTGCAATTCTCTCGGCTCGCTGAAAGGGATATCTCGTGGGAGATAGTAATTAAAAAAAATGTCTTTTTTCAGACATTCACTCATTTTCACTCATAAAGTATTTGTCTCACACAGAACAGTTTTTTTACATTTGTTTATTTTTGAAAAGACACTGGGAAAATCTCCCGGATTTTTGAATCGTTCGTGATACAAGGCCGAAGTCGAAAAACTCGCCGCGAAGCGACGTCCCGAGCAAATGACACCTCAGGTTGCGATAAAGATGTAGAATCTCTGTGTAAGCGGCGAGAAGTACGAGCGCGGCGCAGCGGCCGCTATTAATTCATGCATGCATTGTTACGTGTCAAGGCACGCGGTGTATCTGTCGGCAGATCATCGTGACGAGATAAGCGCGCGAGCGAAAACGTTCCTCTTCTCTCGATCGGCAGCCGCAGAGGACGAAAGGTGGAGAAAACGCGAGTGGAGCCCGGTCGCACGACGAAAAGCCGTCTTCCCACCGGAGAGAAGATTAATCGCCCGCGTCGAAGGGACGCGGTAATAATTCCTTTAACCTTTGCTAGAGAGAAAGAGACTTAGGTCGGTGCAAAAAATCGGCGAAACTCTCTCAGCAAAATTTTAACTTTCACTATAGACAGATTCGAAAAGTGCAAACGAATTTTTAACACGTACAGAACTGTTTTTTTTTCTTACATTGTTGATCAGAATTCTGTCGAATTTGAGTCAATTTTGTTTTATTAAAAGAAACAAAGTAATTTAAAAATAAAAATTTACTTTATACGTGATAAATGTTTCCGTTAGTTTAATTGATTTATTTTGCATATGCATAAATTTTCAAGATTTATTTGTATTCGTTTTTTTTTTTTTTTTTTTTTTCGATAAGAAACGCGCCGCGTCTCAGTTTCCCGCGCGAGGCGTCCTCTGCCGCTCGCGTCCCGGCAATAAATTCCACGTCGTTGGACCTTGGAATGCGGTTAATGCGGCTCGATGCACCGATACAATGGACGAATCGGCAAATCTCTCGTTACGGCGGAGAGCTGTGTGCATACACGAAGGCCGGCGATTTGTCGCGTAATGCGCGATATCAGCGATCTCGAGGTCGCGATCACCGTGACCGTCGCGTCACAGACACGCGGTAACATATGTCTGGCTTCCACCGAGAATTTAATTGCTCCGTCTTTCATTTGCCTAATGCCGGACTCTCAATCGCGAATCTTTTTTATTCGTGCAAGATCGATAAATCTCGTTCGAATCGTTTGTCTTGTTTGTGCATAGTGATCGGTAAAAACAACAAATCGGAGATACGTGGAGTTTATTTTATTTAAGTAAGTAATTGTTTTAAGTTACGTAATTTTTATTGTGTCATGTGAATTTATTGCTAGTTCGATTCAACATTAAATGGATTACATACGAACGCTGACACATTCTCGATAGATATCAATTCCCGGTATCAAATCGTGACCACACGATATCGTAAACGTATATCTAATGAGGCATTGTGTCATCTGTAATGAGACGACTTGCGTCATTCGAGTAATTAAAAATTACATCGATTGCATCGCATCGAAATTCATCTTAGTGGCTTTTTATCGAACAATTGTCTCGTATCGCGCGTACGTTTGATTTCATTGAGAAGCCGATGAAGAAATTTGTGTGACTTGCAAAGCATTCTTCGTTAGCTTAATCTTGACAATTACGTTTCAAATATTGTGTGTCACAAACATTTCTTACTTATCATAAACGGTGTGCTACAGTTTTCGAAATACTTCGAGAGACCACTCGATGTCTCGCTCTCCAGAGGTGCGTTGACTTCGGACGCTTGTGCGCTTTAAGGATCGGTCCTCGCTTTTATTGCTCTTCAAACGTAGAACAAAGATAAACCGACGCTCGAAGCGCGTAATCGCCCAAAGCAAACGCACCTCTTGTATTGTAACGAGCGTCTAACGGTGAAAGATCGTTGGGATTCGAAAAACTTATCGCCTTCTTTTCAACTTTTTAACTTTTATTATCGGTTTTAACTTTTATTATCGACCCTTGTCGTAAGAGAAAAATAAGTGTCTTTGATGATTTTCTTCCCATTGCGTTGTACGTCCCAGAAGTTCATTACTGAAGTAAAATCTATGTCGACATTCTTCGTTGACCTTTGGATCTTCCCTCAGGGAGAGGTCAGGGCAGAAGACTTGGCTTCAGGTAATCCCGTCGTGCTTGGGTCACATCCGAAACCTTGTGTGTCACAAAGAAAACCAGTCTCTCTCTCTCTCTCTCTCTAAAAGTAATTCTCGGAAATGTGCAGAATACGCGACGACAGTTTGAAAAAAAAAAAATCAGAGATATTTTCTAGAATTGTCAGTTGTTATTTCTCGTGTAGTAGAAACTCGTAGTTACTCTAGGATATAGGTTTGTGCACAGTCGTGGCGCTGTTATTACCGGGCGCAGGTAGCGCGCTTTCAGGAGGACGTTAGTCAGTCACGAGATCTCGTCTTTGCTTTTCGCGCGCGACTCACCTGACTGTCGTGAGGCCTAAACGACCCCGGTGATACGATAAGTCGCTAATTTACGTTTGCCGACGATACCGCGGCCCGTCGTGTGGGTGGCCCGTCGTTCTCTTGGCGGTTATATCCCGCCCGCTCGAGAAACCATCGGACGTGCGACATGCTCGCGATTAATTAGCCGAGCTGCGATATCGTCGAACGAAACTGCGATCACTCCGGGGGATCGGTCACGCTTTTTCCGGATGTTGCCCGCGCTGCGAGATTCCTCCCCCCCCCCTCTCCCCGCTCCTTCTCCGATTGAGAAGCGACGTTGGCGCGCAAGAACGATCGCAAACGATTCCTTTATTCCGCACACGCGTCTCTCGCGCACAATTCCGGCACGCGATAATAATCAATAAAACATTAATTACATCGCGGATCTGCGTGCGTGTAAAAAGTCTGTGCATGCGAGATAGATATCACAAAGGGAAAAACCGGTATCCAATTGCCGTTACGTTATTTTGTCTACGATACGTATTATGGGGCTCGTTAAGAGCTCCTTTAAGGCGACATCCCAACTTCTCGACGCCGCGCTAAAAATCCCGGGACGTGAAAGACACACGCTGTACCGTTCGGCTTTATTTATTCTTACGCGCTCCCCGAGATAAAGCAGCTCTGTGTCTTACACACACACACACACACACACATACACACACTCTCTTTCTCTCTTTCTCGGAAGAGCCCCTTTGCTTCGCGCGATCGCTTCGCGAAGCCGCGTCAATTGTGATCAGAACGCTGACGAAGCGAATGTGCGCTCGATGTGTGCGCCGTGAAATACGGCGTGCGCGACCCGCGCGAGTCACACACGGGGTCACATAACCGTTTTCCGATGACACTCGGTGAGTAATACATCACACATCGAAATGTGTTGATGCGCGCTGACGAGCGCGCGCGCGGAAAATTTTGTGCCGCTCTCTATATACAAGATGCATCCACTCGCGCGTCGTCATTAACTTTGCCGAAGGTCGCAGGGTCCTTCGGCAACGACGACGTTCGACGTAGGCAGAGCGTTTTTCCGTTTGTCAACTGGGAAATTTATGCGCGCCGCACGTACGTACACGGTAATCAACGGTCGCGTGAATTTGTGGAGGGAAATTTTCTCACTCGCGCGAGAAAAGTTGCGCGCTTGAATGTTACTACGCGAGTCATCATTAGCGAGAGGAAGAAAGAGATTCGCGTATGAAAAACTAAAATTGCTTAAATTGTCAGACTCATGTGAAATCAACGATCGCGCGCACGAAGATGCTAATTTGTTCAATTTTTTAATTTCATGTAATTGTTTAATTATTTTCAAAGAGAAAACAAGAGAGAGAGAGAGAAATTGCGATTCTCTTCTGCGCGCGTAGAAGAAGAACTTTGAGGTGTAATGTTAAAATATTATGCTGCATCTTGCGGAGGAAGTATATTTATATAGAAAACGGGAGTTGGAGATGGCAAAGAAGGACACGACGGGATGGAATCAGGTACGCGGGTCGCGGGCAGAGGCCAGACTCAGACCGCGGCGAGTCACCTGCGGTGTGACCGATGCGAGCCGTCAGCGAACGCGCTCGCTATCATCTCGCCGAGAGTCTCCCTGGCCTTCTTCGTCATCGTGCCTAATGCTAACCGCTCGCCGGGGCACGCTCTCGGTAGCGTACAGTCTTCCGCAAAACTTTCGAGTTCTTATCTTCCGCGCGACCAGTGGCGTTGAATAACACGGGACACGGGTTATGGGAAATGAAACAAACAACAAAATGTTGTTACGCGTTGTATATTAATTTCAAGATAAAAACACCGTTTTATGTGAGATTACGTGAGCGCTAATGTATTTCTCGGTCATCTAGTTTGAAAATGTCCGCCCGTCGCTTTTCTCGCAACGATGTAGCGACGAAGTGATTTAGGAGACTCCTGCGGATGCGTCTTGCGCGCTTCCTGAAGTCGTCGTCCCTCCCTCCCCTTCCCCCTTTCCTCTTGATGAAGGGTTACACGAAAGAATCATCTGTGTTAATTGCCGCTACGGGAGAACTCGCGCGCCGACAACCTGTTGAGCTTCATTGTCGAGATATTCCGTTCGTGCAGTCATCTGTGTCCCGCCCAGCGTGGCACTTGACGCCACATGTCCGCGTCTTGAAAAAGAATTGACATAAATTGGACGACGCGGGGGGTGGGGAAGAGAATTATTACGTTGTAATCAATTGACAGAAGAGGAACGCGATTATTGGCGCGAGATTCGCGCGACTTTTTGTCGTATCGCGCGCGACTTTGACCATGTTGTCTCGTATCTTCAAACCGTCAATTTGTTTCTTCGGCTCTCATTCGAGTCGTAATCTCATAACTCTTCCGTGATGTCTTCTTTCTGCGTTTGTCAAAACACCGCTCAAGTGTGCAATATAATGGGATGTAATAGCCTTGTTATTTATTATCTATCAATTTGTCAATAAAACTTGTGCGTTTATTCTTCGTTCGTCGTCCATATGGCGAAAATGTCATCTCGACGAGCTAAAATAGAAAGCACACGCGATAGAGAACTCGTTTATCGATGCCACGGCAAGAGTCTTGTGCCCTCAACGACTCGACCTTTGATCGAACGAAGCGCCTCATTCCGGTGTGCCGCTTCTTTTCGCGTTCTTCTCTTCGTTACGCTCCGATCTTTCCGATAATTTCGCAGGTGAGATAATTAATCTACCTTATCGCGAACGTGACAGACGTGCGTTTACGTGCGCGCGACTTGTTTCGTTAAATGTTCGTTCGATCGACTGCTTTTTCGATTTTCTTCGTCGCTTCTCGATTTTATTTTTCAAAAGAGATACGTTATTGTTTAGACACTATAGAAATAAAAAAATAACAATAAATTTGTTTTATTTTTTTATCATAATTAACGCTATTTCTCTCTTTCGCGCTAAATTACGCAAATTCTTTGTTACGTATTTAATATTGCAAAAACATGTGAATTAAAGTTTATAAAATAATCTCGAACCTTACAACACAGGAGAACAATCCACTCGTCGTAATTTAATAATGTTTAAAATTGTTATATCTCGCCGAATTCTTGCAAAATATTTTCGTATTGCGCAATTTGGCTTCGCGATTTGGCTTCGCAAGATGGGAATAAGCGCGAGCACGTAAAAGAGCAAACGCAGCAGCAGCACGAGCTGTCGCAACCGAGATGACTCGTGGTCAGCACTCGACCTTTGGTCATCTTACGTGTACTCGGCTTCTTCCTTCCTTCATTTATCCTTTCTTCGTACCGTGTGCGTGCTTCCTTTTCTCGTTACCTTCCTCCCACATCTTTCGACTCACTCGCTCGCACTGCGGGCGCGCGCGCGCGCGCGAGAGAGAGAGACGGAGAGAATCGTTCCCGCTAATCGCACCTCGCGCGCACAAGGCGACGAGGTCACCGGTGCTCTTTGTTTGTCATCCGCCCGCAACCTGCTCTTCGCTCTCTCGCTAAACGCCCGCGGTCGGAAAGAAAAAAGACAGACAGACTATGTAGACGCGTAGAGAAGAAACCGTGCCAGGACGTACGACTCGATGCAATTGCGTATGGAAAGTTTCCAGCGCACGTTCGACATGCAGATTCGATCTATTGTGCGAGAATAATTGCATTATTCTCGTCGTCTCGCGGGAATAAAAATTGCAGCTCTTTTTTATTTTTTTTTGTTTTGTACACATGCGATATATCGCACGTTTTTCGCGAGGCGAGAAACTGGTCCGAACCCCGTGAATTTTATCCACGTCTCTCTTCGAAAGGAGAAAAAAATTGTGAGATTTGGAATTTCGTAAAGATTATTTCTTTATATAGGCGGGTTGTGTTATCTTTGACGATCGTATCGTCAATTCTTTATCAGGCAAGAGTCGCGCGCACAAGTCACGCTCGACGTTCGTGACACTTACGTCTCAGCGTCTGACCCCCGTGAAGAGATTATTTTCTCAAAAGATGTGAGAAAAAGATACGAGTACAAGACATGAGATCCAAATTGAGAACTGAACAAAGAAAATACTAGTCTCGCAACATGTATATATATTTATTGAATATTCGTGTGTCGTGTATTTGATATATTAAAATGGAAGACTTTGTATGCTTAAGTTTGAAATAAATGGGAGACGAGACGATCGAGCGCGCGTGAGTTAAGAGTGTAAAGACGGCGACGTCGCCGCGCGATTTAGAGGGAACGTTGACCGAAAGACAAGCGCGAGCGGGGAACAAAGTTCACAACAACGGGGACGACGGCGACGCTTGAGAAGAAGAGGTGTCCGAGAGAGAACTCGGTGGAATGACCCTGCGGATCGTATTGTGAGCGCGCGTACGTGTCCCTCGCGGAGGGTAACATATGCGTGATGGCTTGCGAAAGCTACGTCACGCAGGAACGCACCTCGAGAACTCCCTCTCTTTTCTCTTCTCTCCCTTCTTATCCCTCCTGTGTCCCGTGCTCTCTTCTCTCGAGTCTCCCCCCTTCTGTGTCTTTCTTTCTCCCGTGGGGTACGGAGGTCACCGTTCGCCACCGGCGAAACAAGCGGTGAACCGCAAAAGAATATCTTCTTCTTGTACCCCCGACCCTTTGCGGATTCTCCTCGTGGATCCCGAGGAGAAGAAGTAGAAGAAGAAGACGCGAAAACCGGAAATTCATCAGCGATCTGGCGCTCTACATTCCCGTCGTCTTTATCTCATTCTCGCGTATAGAATTTCTCTTCGCGAATACGCAGATCATCCAAACTCTTCGATTTCAAGTCAATTTTATGAACTATCGAATTTTTGTGATTCACAAAAAAATATAAAAGGACATGTAAAAATACGCAGTGTCTACGTATTTAGTCGCGCAAAGAGAGTTTTTCCAAATACGGATAGGTAGATTCAATTCAAGCGCGAAGGCGAGTTGAATATTCAAGCAGCGGTTTTCACAGGTAACATCACGCGCACTCGCGTTAATCGGTGCTAAGTACGCATTGACATCTATTCGGCGTCCTCTCTCGATACAGTCCTTCGCGGTCGAGCGTGGTGTCGCGCAACCTGACCTGCTTGCAGGTGCGCGACCCTGACGAACGTACAGTGTCACCAACGTCGTTGCGTCCTGGTCTCGCGACCATAAAAGACCGGGCACCGCAAGTTACAGGAGACTTAAGAGGGGAAATCGTATAGACGCGTATCGTAAAAAAAAAGATTAGATACAAAGGCAAAGTGCACGCGTACGTAAGCGCGCGTGCATGTGGAAATTTGCAGTGACAATTTTTCGGTTGTGTAAAACGAACATTTTTTTGCGATAGGAGAAAAGGAAACGTACAAACACAATTGCACACAATAGCAACTTGGAGATGAGGTTTTTTCAACGATCATTTGTTAAAACAAAATAATTATATAATCAAATATATTTATATTATATAAAATTATAAGAATTACATAGAAAAAAGACTAGACTAGCAAGAAAATTAGTTTCTATACAGAAAGAAAAATTTGCTAAGCTATTGAAGATGTTTGTTTTGCTAACAAAAAACGTTGATGAAACAAAACATTCTGTAGACTCGACAAATTTCTGGCCATAATAGCGAGCCTTTTTTGTGTAATGTTTAAAAACTTCATCTTTTTGGAAAAAAAAAAAAAAAAAAAAAAAAAAAAAAAAAAAAAAAAACTTAAAAGTCTGACAATCGACATATCTAGTCATTTTTAGGATAAATGTCCGGCCATTGGTACTTGTCTTCGGGACATTTGTCTTGCTAAGAACTTCTATAAATCACGTAAAATACCTGTTGTTTCATGCGCGTTCNAAAAAAAAAAAAAAAAAAAAAAAAAAAAAAAAAAAAACTTAAAAGACTGAGAATCTACATATCTAATCATTTTTAAAATAAATGTCCGGCCATTGGTACTTGTCTTCGGGACATTTGTCTTGCTAAGAACTTCTATAAATCACGTAAAATACCTGTTGTTTCATGCGCGTTCTCAAAATTCAAGTTCCGCAACTTTCACAGACAGATACAGCCTTGAGCGTGTGAGATAAAAGAAAGAGACGCGAGAGAAAGAAAGGAGCGAGCATACAAATCGCTGAGAGAGAGAAAGTGGAGGGGGGTTAGTGCGTATACGCGAAGGAGAGTCTGAAAAGTGGCTCGGACCCGGGCGTTCGCGAGACAACGGGAGCTAATTAGTTGCAGGAATGCAACGCGTTCCTACGTAAAGTCGAACACGCGGTGACTTCTAATAAGACGCAATCGTATCGTCGACGTCACGCGACCTTCGGACCGCGCTACTATATGCCAACTCTCTCGACGAGCCGTTGCTGGTGCTACTTACGTTGCTGACTATAAATCGCCACCTCTTCTTTCTCTCCACGTCGACTAATAAACGTTCGCGCCTCTCACGTGAACGGCATTGTGTTTCGCGACCTCCCGCTTGAAACAGCTGTTTCGAACGTTCTTCGCACTGACCAAGGTTGAACGGCGTCGAAGGGACAAAGACGCCGGTTTCACTATAAGTCGCGTTACAATCCGAACGGATCGACGCGAGAGAGGAAAAAGTTCACAGTGCGTGCGGAGCTCGTCTTTTCTTTATCACAATTTTTTACGTGCGACCGACTCGTCGCCGTTTTTTTCATTCCCTGTGCATCGCACAGAAGATGGAATTCGGCCGATGCGTCGGTCTCAGGTCCCCGAACGGGGCGGTCGAACGACGCGTCTGGAATTTCATAAGCGTCACGTAACGACTCACCTTCCTGCCTCGGTTACATGTCACACCGCAAGATCCAATTCCGCGCGCGGTAGCGTCGCGCGGGCAATATTTGCTTCTTTCCCTCTTTGGCAAACACCTATCTCTCTTTCTCATTCTCGGGGATTCTCTGTTGCCTTTACTTGAGAAGATACCCTCGATCTCGCCAACGAGATCGACTGCGAGCGCAATCGACGTGCGCGGTGTGCACGTACGACGCGGGCGCGCGTAGGTGTTGCACGCACGGATATAGAAAACACGGGGAAGGAGCGTGTGCGGCGGCGCAGTCGCTACTGCATTATGCATTAGTCATGATTACAAAGTAAGTGGCGAGCTCGTAGCGCGTCTGTAGTAATGACGGCGTATTTGCGGTGCTTATGATTTTCCACTTGAAATGGGCATAACCCGCTTTAATGGCGCGCAACGCGGCCCTCCCGGTCGCGCATAACTTACTACTCGGTGGATTTACTTCTCGGCGGGCCGGGAAGAGAGATCCAGCAACGACCAGCGCGCGGTTGCTGACGGCGTTGATCGTGTTAACGCCACGACAGTAATCTCTTCCTCCCTCTTCTCGCTTTCTCGCGCGGCTCTCCCAACCGCGCCGCGCCGCTCCGGCCTTTAAAGGTCGTCATGGACGACAGGTATTATCCCTCGCGAACCCGGTGTCGCGGTGTGCTTTACGCGTCGATTAATTGCCGAGTATCGTCGGATTGAAAAATTGGTAACATCTTCTCTTCGTGACGACTTGGTGTGTGCGTCATTACTGATAATTGTACTAGCAAACGTTTTTTTTTTTTTTTTTTTTTTTTTTTTTTTTTTTTTTTGATGTTAGTATCCGGGGGAAGATATTTGTCCGTGTCGATAAATTTAATTTCTGAAAATGATCTCCCCAACTTTTCGGAGAATTGTGTTTTCGTGTAAGAAAAGAAATATTCCGTTCGAAAGTTGGGATGTCAAATGGACAAAATGTCACAACTGCTTTGAAAGTTATTTATTACTGATGTTGCTTTGGAGAAGGAATGACTATATATCGTTTACTACATCTTATCTCGCTCGACCGGTCCCGCTGGTCAGTCACACGCATAAACTTTCGAGCGAATTTAGAAAAGTTACGATCCAAGCAAGGATCGACCGATAGTGATCGTATTAACGTCGCGTCATGATACGACGGTAGTTCTGGTATGCGTCCAAGCCGTCACCCGTAACCTTTAAAGGCCGTCGAAGTCAATTACAGTTATCATTATTTGCTACGAGCAATAAACTAGACGACAGTAAATCAGCGCGGTAGGCCAATCAATGGCAACTATTGATGACGTTAACGAAGACCAGCTGTGCACACGTTCCTATACAACCGATGTATCTGTTCTTTTTTTTTTTTTTTTTAACGACTTGTAGTATACTTTATCTCTCCCTCTTTCTATATATAATTATAATACTAATAAAATTTTATAACATTTGTTTTAATATTAATTTTATACTTTGTCATAAAACTTTTATTTATAAAAAAAATAAATAGGACATTATGGCGTGCAAATATTGTTGTTACAAAAGATAAAAAAAATATATAATCATCGTTCTCTCTTTCTTGCAATAATATTGAAAAATTGTTTACTTCAACGAGAGAAACAAAGAAGAGAGAGAGAGAGAGAGAGAGAGATTGTGTCAATCTCGCGTGATAATTCGCGCACGGGAAAACTCATTCCGCATTCGGGGATATATCTCGTCGAATCTCATTCGCGCGAAATTGCGGGAGAAAAGTCGAGCGTATGAAAAGAAAAAAAAAGAAGAACAAAAAGAAATGACGAAGCTTCACGGCGCGGTAGCGCGTAATGACGGGCTGCGCGACGCGTACAGCTAGCTTGATCGTTCATTAAGCGGCGAGTCGACCCCGGATGCGGACGTACGCAACCGTATGATGTGCGTTTACACACACACACACACGCGCGCGCCGCACACATATACGGAGAAGTCTTACCCGCTCGGCTCGGCATCGCGAACGTGACTCGGCCAGCCTTGCCGAGGCCGGGCGTAAACGGAAGAAACGATACGCGCCCGCATCCGGTTTTCAACGATAGAAAACCGCACTCGAGACTCGATCTCTGTCGTGGTTTTACGACGGATAAAAGGAAAAGAAGGGGAAAGTCCGTCGCTCTTTTGATACGCGGTAGCGAATTGCATATAGCCGTATTGAAATGTTTGTGATCTCGACGAGAAATCGTCCGTGCCGACGAATAAAACCTCGCGGATCAACGGAGGCACCACCACCGTTCTCACACTCGTAATGCCATTTTGTTTTGCGTGTCGAAAAGGATTAATTCGCGTGTATGGAAACTCTCGCGCTGATAGATTTTCGGTTCGACAACGCGTCGACCTGTGACGTTCACCGGCGTGCTTGTTGGATACTGGGACGATCGATCGCGTCTCTTGCGCAATTTTCCGGCAATTTTATACTTCCATCTACAGTCGCGAGAGCGTGGAAAAATTCCCAGCCCTCGAGAGGGGTGAGAAATTTTCTTAAACTCTCGCGGGAATAATTAACGCCGCGACCCGAGGAAGTGATCCGCCGCGCGCCAGCTTTATTCTTCTCTCTCGCGGCGGCAAACTCCGCGCAACCTCCGGAGGTCAATTCGTTTTAGCCGCGGTCGCGCTGGATAATTTATAACTACGATGTGTGTGTGTGTGTGTGTGTGTGTACGCGCGCGCGTTATTAACTATGAATTCCCGATGTGTCCCCTCTCGCTCCTCCGCGTCTCTTCCGATGGACTTTCTTCCTCGCTTCTGAACCTGTCTCGCTCGGGAACGAAATAGTTAAGTTCGAAGAGCAAGCAAACTCTTGCGTGCTTTTCTCCCTTGGCGAAAACCAAGTAAATTACACGCGTGTCGCGATACGCGATGTATCAGATAAAATCGGTAGCGAACTACTGTTCGCGATATGATTAAGCGGATTGTCATTTATTTTCCTCCGCGTTTTCTGTATTTTTTTTTCTTTTTTTCACTAATTCCTTCGCGGTGAATTAGATAGATGTAAGTTGAGATATATATTATGTGTACGGCTTGTTCTTCTTCCTTTTTTATCCAACTGTGTAATTTGCGATTCTTTGCGAGGCGCGCAGCTTTGACTCGCACGTATAGTAGTTTTGTTACTCGGCGAGTGCAGCCTCGAAGCGCGCGGACTTTTCGCGCAGCCGGGGCGTTGTCGCGGCAGGTACGTGCGTTGCACGTTAGTTCGTTTTAACACATCGTTACGATATTTCACACTCGGACCTTGCGCGGTTCTCAGTATTCAGCATAGATATCCCGCTGCCGCTAACGTCTCTCGTCGTTTCACATGCAAAGTCCCTGGCAAACTTCTCCGGCCGCGCGATTTATATTTATTGCGAACTATCCAGTTGTTTGTGGAACTTACGGTCGACGGATGGTACAATACGGATGGTCGTATACCACTATTCGCGCTTGTTTCTGGAAAACAAAAGAAGAGATTTGTTTTCGAACAGTCTTTTAAAAATTCAAACTGCATGAATTTCCAGTGAAATACGATAAAAATGCCTCAATCGTCGAACAAGCGGCCGGACATTTGTCAAAGAAATAATTAAAATATTTTTATAAGCAAAAAGCAGCAATCAATATCTAAAAATAATTAAGAAATATGTTAAAAAATAAATTTGAAACATCGAGAATTGTTAGGTGTCTAATATTTACACATCCAATAAATTATTTCTTTAATATAAACTGTAAATTGTATCATGTCCATTGATTTTCCACGGGCGATGGAACACTAGCTGTCAAATAAAGTGTATCTGACTATTGGGTTCATCTTTTCGATCATCGAGATAATTATCTGAAATTCGTTTCACTTTATCTTGTCATCTTGAGAGATGTTTCTAAAGTAACATCTTTTTTTCTAGCAAAACTCTTGTCGCCTGACATAGATGTTCCTCGTCAGATTAGACGTAAAAATTTTGCAAGTGCAGCTCACTTTGCTCACGACTGTGCAAATATAGTTGTGCCGTAGACAATATATCGCGCTCAAACGATCTTCAAACAATAGCTCCCTGCCGTAGAGAGAAATGTGTGTGTGTGTGTATACGTATGTATGTTTCTGAAGTGTCGTTATGATATTTGTCGTACGTGCCGGTCGACACGCTACCGCCGATGTAAAATGTCGCGAAAAACGTGCGGAAGCGAGAAGAAAAATATACTGTTACGCGAAATGCGACATCTCAGAGAGAATGTACGACAGTAGAATATTCTGTCAAACACGGACAAATGTTTGAAACTATATGTGTTATGAGAGACACTCCTTGAAAAAAAAAACAACTTTACGACAATCGCGAAGTCCATGTTTTTCTGTTTTTATGTTTTTGCTGTTTGTACAACTTGATTAAATGTGTTTTTCTAATCGACGAGATTGTTTTTATATTCTCTCTGATTCGTTGTATGTCCAATGAGACACATTGTGTAATTCAACAGCTCACAAATCAACTATTTGACGACGGTGATTAAATTCAGGAAAACTAATTAAGTTGTAAGAAATCCGAAAAAAGCGTGCGATTGAGTGCTACGTTTCTATCTTCCTCGTCTAACGACCAATTCGTCACCGATCGACACGATGTTTGTGCTGCCCGCGCACTCTTTACTTTTACAACCGTTCGAGCGTTTATTTTTTATTTTTTTTTTTATAGCGCGAGATCAATCTACGTATCTTCGAAAAACGGGAAAGTTTCTCAGCTAGCAAACAGTCCCTAATGGAATTTTTATAGGCAGTTGTAAATATTTTAACTCGAAACATAATGAAGACATTTGGTAGTGAGTTTCATAGAAATGACGTTTTACGGTCGCCACTCTTTTACCCGCGAAACCGCTTCGGCAACCGGATTACAGAATGTAGCGCGATAGAGAAGAGCCGCTCGAAAGTGTTAACTCTAAATAAACGTAATAAAAAAAAAAATAAAAAAAAATAAAAAAATGAGAGAAGAGAAGAGAACCAACAGAAATCAACGCGAGGTGATGGCGTAGGAAAACAATATTCTTTTCGAAAAAAAATGTACGCGCATACACGTGAAACGCGTTTCGATCTCGTGCGAAATAAACGCGGAGTATCGAAAGAAATCGCTCGTGTGTGTCCTTAATGTTAAATCACGCGTAGCAAATGTTATTAGCTATTAAGAAATATTTGTAGCGAAATAATTGGCAACTGATGAGACGCGTTGAAAATTTATGACTGTGCAAGAGATACGCGTAAAATAAAAACAAAAATACTGTCGATGGTACGCACACGATGGCGCGGAAGGAGCAACGAAACGTCTAGAATTCTCGTTTTTTTTTTTTTTTTCTGGTGTCATTATCGCGCTCAACACCGATCGTATCGGGACGGCAAATTCGACGACGCGACGCGAACGAGTTACCGCCTCGTAAAATTTCAGTTTAACGATGACAAGAATTTATTGGACAATTTTGATAGTGAACACAGTGACCCCTTCTTCTCGCTCTTCGATTTTCTTCGTTTTTTTTTTCAAACGCTCGTCTCCGATCGAGAAAGAGATAGAAAAAGATAATAAGTGTCAGAAAAGATCGTACGTATCGAATGTAAATTTCCTCGCGGTGGCTAATGTTATGTCACTCTGTCTAATCTACGTTTTCTACAGTTACTTGACATATTTTATTCCCAAATCTTCAGGGAGAGAGGGAGGGATATAAAATCGACGCGCGAGTGTGTGGGAAATTCTATCACACGTGGCGTCGAGGACTGTCGCCTCGTTACAAAACTCTCAAAGTTATCGGCCAACCTGTCCCATCTTCGTTAAGATTGAATTTAGTGTCGAGTATCTCAGGATTATTTTTCAGTTTTTAAATGCGTGTTTCTCTCTCGGTATGTAAATAGTCGAATCTTTTTAAATCTCTCGTAAAAGATACGCGAAAGAAGCGCGCGTAACACCTGTCGTATTAAATGAGATTTAGCACAGCCATCTGTGATTATTATTTTCAGGTGAGGTGTCGGGCGAGAACGTGTCAGCGGGCACGGGACCGCGTGGTGGTGACCGCGGTGAGGCGGCTGATTTAGGTACGCACACGGAAAACAACGACGGGGCCACCCTGGCAGCGAACACAGCGGTCGACGCCAGGGGCGGAAGTCCCCAGGGCGCTCACCTGTCAAATGCGGCAACCCCCAGACCGCCGAGGGGCAGAAGGCGGCAGAACCAGAATGGCCTCGACACCACGCAAGTAAGTGGGAGGAAGGGAAAAAGAGAATCGTACGTTTTTCTTCTCAAATGTCCAATAAGTGCCGAAATGCAAAATTTTAATATTATATTTAACATTCTCGTGTTTGCTCACTTTGCTTCTCGCCTGGCTCCCGAAACGATGGACGAATGTGTTTGGAGTAAAATTGTGACACGGCACACAAAGCGTTCCACGCGCGTAAGCAAACACAAACGTTCGCGTATATAACTTACGCTTGCGCGGTTCTATTGACGTAGCGTGAGTTGAACCTCTCTTGCGCGGGAATTTTTATTTATTTTTTTCCCCCCTTCTCCGCGAGAAGGACGCGAGGTCGCGCGGGATTTGTCGTACAAATTTTTCGAGAGAGCCCAACCGCGCGAGCGCTTCTTCCGCGAAGTGGAGTGTTTGAGCGTAACGTGTCCACTTCGCGGGACACGCGCTCGGGGAGATATCCTCGATGGAGTCCATCGCTCTCCCTAAGTCTCGAGCGCTGCTGATGTACGTACACGAGCGCACGCCGAGACGAGAGTCCCGTTCGGAATCAACCGCGCAGCAACTATGTCAACCGCGTCGAAAGCCGCGGTGTCATTCCACCGTTGACATCCACAGCTGACCCGCTCGTCGCTTCTGTAAACGGCAAAAAAAAAAGAAGAGTCTTTGGTGGCTGCTTATAACAGCGCTCCGAGAGAGAGAGAGAGAGAGAGAGAGAGAGAGAGAGAGATGCCGCGACGGTTGGAAAGAAGAAAATTGATGATCGTTAGAAAGAATACAGCCGGGTCCCGTGACCGTGCAAGAATTTCTTTCGAGCGCGTGTACGAATGTAAGGGTCTTCGAAGAATAGTAGCAACTCGAGAAAGTAATCTCTTAAGTAGCGTAGTTTATCTTGAGTTATTAACTCCCAAAAGATTCCACTGAATCAGGCGGGATTGACGAGAGGGATTAGTTTTTTCTTTCTTTTTTTTTTTTTTTTTTTTCGTCCGGAATTAATCGGAAGAGAATGAGGCACTTGAGCGAGAAGAAATCGTAACACAAAAACCAAGACTACGTGTGCGTACGCAACATTCCAAATTTGACAAGTTCTTATAATACTGGAATGACATTTGGTTTTTTTTTTTGTATTTTTCGTTTGTTCGTGCGAAATAGATTTTTTATTTATTTAAACGTGTGAATTAATACACATAATAATTCGAACCTGAATTCAACGCGAAGATTCACGTCAGGTTGATTGATTTGCGTCACATGTGGATAAAATATCCAATTTACATCCTTCCTTGAAATTTAATAATTTCGCGGGTTCTCAAAAATTCTTTTCGCTGCTATACTTTCCCGCGCGTCTGTCTCGCGAGATATATTTTCTCTATACCGAGACCACAGACCGGTGTATCGGTATTTCCGCGCCGAGCGAAAACCTATTCGAAACGTAAGGGTATATACGAGATCGTGTCCGCGTCGTGAGCCCGAAGCGGTCCCTTGTCAGGAAGAGAGGTCTGGAGGCGAGAAAGAGATTTACCGTGGCCTCTGCGAGAGGAGCCCCCGGTCTCTCCGGGCTCTTCTCCGGGATTCTATTCTACGCCAATCGACTCTCGTTCTTCTTGGTGTCACGGCGCGCTCTCTCGCCGCGCCGCCGCCGCCGCCGCCGCCGCCGCCGACGCCGAAGAGAGGAGTCAACTCTTACGCCACGCGTTGCCTTCATTACCATATCTCAGATGCAATCTGTTCCCGGGAATTAATGCACCCGGGGAGATATTTCCTGGCTGCCTCTCTCGGATATTCTTTCCCAAACGAGAAACGTATCGTGTGCGCAGCTACCGACGAGAGTTAAGTTCCGAGAGCTGCTCGGATGATAGGCGTGGTCCTTTATTGATTTCTTTTGTTTTTCAAAAACTATTTGTTTTACGCGGGTGAATAAAACTCATACGTTCGGCGTTAAACATTCGCGTGTTCCTTTTTTCGAAGTTTAAGAAATATGTCGTTGATGTAAAATTACACTTGAAATAGTTTCTTTTTTTTTTTCAAGATGTTGCGCGCCTCCAACGTTTTAAACCGTAAAGCACAAACGGCAGTAAAACCAAAGATGTTATTGTTGCCGCGGATAAGATAAGACGAGATGAATAAGTCGCGAACGTGCACTCGTGGCAGTTTTACGCGAGGACACTCAGCAGTTAAAATTTCATTTGTCGCGCATGTCGTCGAAATATATATTGTGTGTGTGTGTGTTAATATATATATGTATATATATATATATATATATATTCTACAATTTAAATAACTGTATTCTCGAAGTTAAAATTGGAATTAATTATTCTCTCCTTTAAATGACACGTAAAAAATTATTGCGAGTTATCTTCCAGCGCGCAAAATGAAGCAATTCTCGATGTCTACCTCGGGTCATCATTTGTCGATCTCGCCTTCTAATTAATACTTCCGTTTATATGTTCGTTCGCTCTTTTTATTGCCGCGACTAATTGCTCCGCATTCTTCTTCTCGTTATCGCGCATCCGGTTGAGCGCGTTTTAAAGAAGGGCAATTGTGTCGCGTTGCAGGTTAAAACGGAACGACTCACGCCTGACAACAACTCGACGTCGTCGAGAAGCGTGACGCCTTCCTCGTCGAGTCACCCGGGAACGCCGCCGAATGCCACGTCCTTGGGCGGATCAGAAGGTCCGCCGGCGCCTCATCATCTCAAGCACGTGGAGCAGATGATGGGACGAAACTATAGCGACTTCATGAGGAGCCTCGCCGCCAAGTACAACAACGCCAATCCTAACGAGTATATACACGTTTGATGATTTTTATAATTAATATAATACGACGTGTCTGTTGAAATGAGGCGAGAGCCTCATTTCTAGCTCGTCGTTGTTGTGAACGCTAAGACGTAGTAATCCGGTCGCGAATCTCGCCGCTCCACTTCTCTCTGGTGATTCAAAGTCCACTTTGCCAAATTTCGCGTGAAGATGTGTAGAGATATAATATAAATATATTTTTTTTGTCGAAACACGACGTGCGAGTGTATTGACTCTTGCCGATGATGCGCGCGAGACGTTGTCGTAAAAAAGAAAAAAAAAAAAGTCGAGACTCGATGGCTGCAAATAGATGATTCGAGTTATTGAGATTTGTAAGAACGCGCGCGGAGAGTACTCGAGGAAGAATCCGATGTACACTCGGCATAAAACCGGTTGCCCGGTTACGCGCGGGTACGTTGACTTCCAACTTTGTACCTTCTGGCACCTGGTTGGAAGCAGATCAGATGAATACTTAATTGATCAGTTTAAAGCGCCAATCACTTATGATTTTCTGCGGCGAAGAAGAGCGTGACGCGCTTCCGATCTCTCGGCATTTGAAGGTGAAAGTTTGACAGTTTAATTCATTGTGTGTCTATTTGCATCCTGTCATATTTAATCAGCCTTTTGATCTATCGAATTTGGAAATTGAAGAGAAACCGTAACCTCTCACGTCGTCGTTTCGCGCTTCGTGACGCGTCGAATTATTTTAAGATATCAGAGAAATCGCGCGCGCTTTCCCACCCGATATATCAGTCGTATATGTATTTTTATCACGAGAAAGCGGCATTTTTCTAAGTGTAATAAAAGAAAACGACGAAAGAATACGAAGAGAGAAAATTGTTTTTTTTTTTTTTTTAAATTAACCACATTAAAGCAAAAAACTAAAAATAACGATGGATTATTTTATTTAGTTACTTCAGCACGCCGAGGAATGGATACCCGCCGGGTTTGGATCCGAGGTTTCCGGCGTTCAAAACCGCAGCGACGCCGTTCGTCGGTTTAATGGCGCCCATAGGAACCCCGCAACCACCCACTGTCCCGACGACTTCGCCGCTTTCGAATAAAGATCCGAAAGAGCAGAAGCAAGACAATCTCTTTGGCAATCCCATGTTTCCGCCTATGATCGATATGTCTTCAACTCAGGCGCTTCTGCACATGGTACGAACTGCCAATGCGGCTCAAAACGCAGCGGAATTGGAAACATATCTCAAGGGCAAGTCATTAAAAAAACAATTTTAATTATTTTTATTTGCACATCAGGGAAATAGAATTTTGTTTTTTGCAAATTTTTTTCCCCGTTGTGTGCTCGCGTATTATTAATCTCTAGAAAACGAAACAAATTTGTTTGTATTTTGACACACAGGCGCGAATAAGAGAGACGCGGGAGTGACAAGTCCGTTGGATCTTTCGAGTCCCGGTGGTTTTGCGCCCCGCAAACGGCAAAGACCGGAAACAAGAAGGTCCGAGAGCGTGTCCCCTAAACCGAAACCCACCGCGAGACCGACCACACCACCGCCAGTCAGATGTCCGTCGCTCTGCGGTCACATGCCCTGCGGCGACGGGCAGGCCGTGAATCGCTGGACCATCGAGGACGTCGTTAATTACGTCTCGTCGATCGACATCTGCGCCGAATACGCACAGGTACGTACGTGTATCTTTTTTTTTTTTTTTTTTTTTTTTTTTTTATCTAGAACATCCGCGCGCGCAAAAAAAACAGAAAATACGCGCAACAAAAGTTGCAAATATTTCTGCAAAAAGAAAAAAGGAACTGACGTCCAAAAGTAGCGTCAAACTAAAACTCACACACGTGTTGCAAACTATAAAACATTAAATCATGAAATTAATGATAAGTACTGAATCTTGATATATATAATCGCAACTGTTATTTATATATTTTGTAAATCTCTCTCCGCTAGTTTTAATTGGTTTCGAAAGCCGATTCCGTATAATGACGCGTTGCTATTGTCGCGCAATATCTCCTTTCCCCCTTCCTCCTTTCCGCGTCAGTGAGGTAACGAAGCGATCTGGGAAGGCTCCGAATGACCTGACATCAGTCAATTCAGACAGACCGGCATTAGCCGGAGGGGAAGGGGAGAGACGGCGCGCCAACTAGGAGAGTTCTGTAATGACCCCTCGAAGCTCTAGCGTCGAGATCCTCCACCCTCTCAGGCGTTCCGTACTTTCTCCTTTCTTTCTCTTTCCTTTCTTTTCTTCGTTCCTCGGGCAAAATCTGCTCCGCGAACGATGATCTCGCTCGTACACACAGACCGCTCCGGCAATGATAGTTCTTACGAGCCACTTATCATTCGTTATTCCCTCCCTCTCCCTCCCCTCCGTCAAAAAGTTTCGCCGGGCGTGGTCGTGGGTTTTCGAGTGTCCACTGAAATTATCCGAGAGCGATCATACTCATCCCGGTCCGGTTTAAAGCGCTTCCGCTCGTTTTCCCTTCAATTTGACAAGCGAAAAGTATAATCGACGTAAAACTGGGGCGCGGTCTACTTTCTCAGCGGCCGGCTTCCGTCCTCACTTCGCGATTATGTCAGGAACCCACGCGCGCAATAAATAGTTCCGTAATTTGCGATAAAACACGGTAGAGTCAATAATTGACGGTTGCGCCCGACCTCGCGGTATAGACGCAAATTGATTAATTACAGATAACCCGACACGGCTTATCTTTACGCGATACAATCTCCTTCTGCGCTGTACATAGATACACTTTGCGGATCGGAGCGGGTTGTCACGGAGCTCTCGAACCGCGCCGTTTCTCGCCGTTCGGCTTCGTGACAGAAGTTATATTTCTCCTCGGCTGTCACATCGTTCACTCACTCATCCGACAGAGAGACAAGAGCCGTGACTCCGCGGCGCGGCAAAGAAAAATTCCTCATCCGTGTCACGAGTCGCAATTTCCTCTCACTTCACTTTGGGAGGATGTTATTATATTTATTCGCAACGCGATAAACTGAAGAGTCGATGTGCGATCCGTGTGATTTTTTTACGAAGCGATGAATATTCCGCGATAAGTAATTAAGGTGAATGTAACACACACGCGCGTCGGTTCGAGACACGTGCGTGTGTGTAGTTTGTTTTTGTAAAAATTTTCGCGTCACCGCGATTATCAGACGCGCGTCCCCGGGTGATCGATATGCTCGCCTTAACGAGCGTATTCGCGTCGAAGCCGCTTGTCCGAAAATTAAACCCGATCACGTCACACGATGTGTCGTGTGCGAGCCGTTACCGTTTTAAGGGACAAGCGCGGCTTTGCCCAACGCACTTTTTGCGTCAACGCCGGTATATCCTTCGCGAGATAAGAATCGGTATCGTGCGTGTCATCCCGGGGGTTCGCATAAAGCGCACGACTCTCACTCCGAAGAATTATTCCGCGACCAGGTTTGCCATGAAGAGAGCGCGCGATCCTTGAGGCTCTCTTATCTGTATATACGCTCTCGTGGCTGGCCCTCGTCATTCTTGAATCGAGTCGACGGCTGATCGAAGCACTCGAGGGAGACCCCGCCGGTTTCTCCTTCTACGCCGAGGCGGCTCAGGCGTTCGATTACATTCGAGTATTCATGAATATGCATGACGCGAGGTGGGCGCCCGCGCAAAAATTTACGGCCCTGACAGTCTGACGTTTCGAGGACCGCGCGTTTGCGAACGAGCGCGCGCTCCTGAGCAGAGTCTGTATATGTGTGTGTGTATGTATCTTAACAACGATAACCATGGATAATCGAGGCTGACATTTGCCTCTAGGGACCTCGCTACGTTTCTTACATATCGTATTAATCGATTATATTGATTTATTGATTTATTTATTAATTAACGTGGAACTGACACGAAAAGAATATTAACGCGTATATGATGTTCGATACTAAAGATCGACAATATCGACATGTATGCTGAGAGTCGATGTGAAGAATAATATTGTTAAACATTATTTATATTAATTAATTTATATTAATTAATACTTATTAATTGTCCATTAAATTAACTTTTAATTTAGAAATAAATATTTATTTAAATAAATATATTAAATATTATAGGTAATAAGATTTGCAAGATGTTTATTTAAGCAAATTTTTACTGCAATATGTTTTACACAAATATATATAATTTACAATCGGCATAATTATTATTAAAACCGCTCAACGCGCGGTTACATTATTACGTTGTATCAGTCATATTATAATCAGTTTTTTTTTTTTTGTCTACTTTACGAAATGAATTTTGTATTACGCGCGCCGGATAATTAATGCGGCAATTTACGGGCTCGTCCGGCGCGAATGTATGTCTGATTTAATGCGAACGAGAGCCCGGAGACGAGTCCCGGGTCTCTTTTCTTCGCAGCTGCCGATGAATGCAAGTGTAACGATCACGCGAATACGCAATATCGGATCATTAAAACACATAAAGGTGAAACCTAAATAAATCGCTTACAGTTCATAAAGCGAAGCCGTAATATTCTCTGTACACGCGGCTGCTGCACCATATGGCGGCCATCATTTACGTCGGAATATCCAGCGCGTGTTGTTGTACGCGCGCAGCGGTCGGGATTCGCGCTATCGAATTTCCGCGATGAATTTCGAGAGCGTTAAAGGAGAAGAGAGAGTGACGCGCGCGCGCTTCTTCAACACACAAACAAGGTAGTTTCGCTACGGAATTCTCTCGGAATTATGGCATCGATTCTTATCTCACAAAGAAACGCCGCGAACCGGCGAGAGAAAGAGCGAGAGCGATCCTTTTCGCAGATCAGTTCGAATTATGGCGATACGATCCTTATCGCGAGTGCAATATTACCGCGGATCGTGCGTTCACTTTCGTTCGAATGCAACAGAGCGCGCGCGAGAGAGAGAGAGAGACTCCGTCTCGGAAAAAGAGTAATTACCGCCGCGGAGTTGAAAGTTTAATTAATACCTACTTCGCGTACATTTTAATTATGTATTTTCGCGATGAGAAGGATAGACTTAAAGCAATCAATCTGTTTCGTACGGATTATAAGATGGATATAATAATGCGGCGCGTCTAAGCCGCCTGTGGCGCTCAAACAAACAATTTTACCATCGGCAAAAATTTTCAACAACACATCCGCGCGTGAATCGCCGCGCGCAGCAACACACACATTACGCAAGCGCAAAAGTGTATTTAAGCGTAACACACAACATTCGTTCGGCGATGCGTCGCTTGATATTTGCAAGGAAATGACAGATACGTAGGCGTGACTTATGGAGCGAACGTCGTAAAGCGAGACCCATGGGGTTACAAGCGGCGTTGCAAACACCGCGACCGCGTGTCGAGTTTGACATAAGATAGCGACCGACCGCGTGTCGAGATCGTTAGAAAGTCATGAATGTGGATCGACTCCGGATCGGTCCGTCCGCGACGGACGAGGGATAAAACTACGTCCTCGCGTCCCACGCGCACTCCTTCGCATCGTTCGCGTTATTTTATTGATGATTTCGCGGCCGTTTGGAATTGATTTTCAAGACTAGACACTCTCCGACCGCGATTCGAAATTCTGACCGAGAGATCGGAAGATCTTTTCCTGTTGGACTGTTTGCCTTTCTTATTCGCTTCCAGCCGATAACTCGTCGACTCAAAGTTGTTAAACGGCTGTTAATTGTGCGTCGAGACATGTATCTGTTTTTTTTTTTTTTTTTTTTTTTTTAGTATTTTCAGATCCTTAAAAAATTATTGTTTTTGTTGTTACACCTGATGAATCACAAGTCGAGAAATCGAGTCGTGAGAGCTGCTTGTGTTGACAAATGTCCAATGATTTAACATTTGTTCGCGTGAAGAGACGATCCTCTCGCGATCTTCAATGGGAGACGTTTTTTTTTTTTTTCACGATCTACCTGTTGCGAATCCTTTTCATTGCGCTATCACGTGTTTAAACGCGCGCACGAAACGCCGCTTCGTGCAATCGGGACAAATCAACGGCGATGGATGGATCTGATCCAGAACGTTCTACGCAGCAGCAGCAGCAGCGGCAGCGCAGCGAGAGACCGCGCGCGGACTTTCTAACGATTCGGCGCGAGGCATGATCTGACCCCAGGCCAGACCTCTCTCGTTCTCGCCGGCTGGAACTAACGTGTAGCACCTTCGCGCTCGCTCGCGCGCGCGTGTGCACACACACACACGTAAGCGCCTTCTGGCACCGGTCAATTAATCATTAATAGGCGCTAATACTCGCCGCGGTATCGGACGCCGATTGCGGACGTGCGCGTCGAATGGATGCGGAACGCTCTCGTTCCAGATTCCTGCGGCTTCGAGCCTCGAAACGCTTCCTTCTATGTCGATCAATCCATAATTCCCGTCGGTCGCGCTCGATTCGCGCGATGTATCGAGAGACGAAGGGGGAAGGAGAGAAAGACGGGGGAAGATTGCCCCGACGCTAGATATGTCGGATGTGTTTGGGAAAAGATCGCGTGATATTTCTATGATGGATGATCGATGAAATTAGGGATCATTAAAAATGACGGGGTATTGTTGTTGTTGGGATCGGAACGGTTTCCCGTCCGATCGACGCTTGCCTAACACGTCTAGACCTCGCTTCGTTATCCATCACATGAAAAAACATTATCAGCCGAGAGTTCTTCATTTGAGCTTTCTCTTTCGCGATCTCTTCATCTTTCGAGATGTAAAACAAAACAAAAAAAAAAAAAAAAAAAAAAACAAAGATAAATTTCTCGACGTTCAAACTCTAATTGACTTAATTCAAAAAGATAGAGAGAGAGAGAGAGAAAACACGAACACTTCTCCCGTAAAGATAATTCTATTCAATTAGCGTAATCTCTTCTTGACACACATAATCATTAATCTTTTTTTTTTCTCATGATGAGCAACGTATAATTTAACGATAAGAGCCGATTTAATGAATTTATTAAGTTTTATTAAATACACATGTTTGTATACACACAACCCGCGCAACTGTCGGTTTTAGACAGCGATACGCGCGGCAAAGTGCCTTTACGCGTTGATTGCACGGTTTAGACTCGCTTCTAAACGTCCGTAATGATAGTTTCTATATACGCGCGTTCGCGCGCGCGGTTCTACGCGAGCATTTACACCATTTACGAAATTAATGACGAAATGCGCGACCGATGCGGGCCGCGTGTTACCTACCTACCTACCGTTCCGAATACTCCGATATGATTGTAGGTAATAACGACTCTCTCGGACTTCGCCTTGCGCGCGATACGTATCGAAGAAACGCGCGCCGATAATTCGAGCGAGCCCGCATTCGAACTCGTGTGTGTTTGATGCCGACGTATGTCGGCATGAATATTAGAAAGCAACAGCATGTGTTATTGAAGAAAAAAAGACACCTAATCTGCGGTTTCCGGTGCCTTCTCGGATCGACGCGGTTCATCTCTCTCTCTCGCTTCAAAAAAAAAAAAAAAAAAAAGAAAATCATTGTCGATTTTTAGATTTTTTTTCTTAAGTACGTCCTAAATACAAATTTTTCGCGAGTTCGACTCTTCGCGTTTGTTAATTACCAATCGCAATTATTGCTAATTTGATCGTTGGATCCTCGCGCGGACGAAATTTGTTATGGCAAACGCTTGGAAAGCGAACTTTTATCAAAAACTGCCGGGGGGTTAGGCCGCGATTTGCCGATCGATTTAATGCGGCCACGTGGTCAGCGTCTACCTCTAATCGCCAGAACGTTAATTAACCTGAGGGCCACGTGCGCGCTTTCTCCCGCGCCACTGTGTAAGTAAAGGCGTGTGCACTTACCTGACGGGCACGCTGTGCACGTGAACGGCTCGCAGAGATAGAGAGAGAGAGAGAAAGAAAGAGAAAGATACGTACGCTCTTACGGGTTTAACACCGTTTTTCTCCGTCTGACAGATCGCTACCGTGCGTTCAGAAGCGTGTACGTCCGCGATAACCGCGAACGCGCCGCGGTTTCTATCTCCCCTTGTTCTGTCATTTAACGGATAGAAATGTTCCGCGACGTGTTCGTACAAAACGCGCATGTAATTAGCAACGACTGAAAAGCGAAAAAAAAACAGTTTACAAAAACGCGCTTTATGTCGTGTGTGTTTCGATTTTTCTCTCTCGAGTCGATCGATCGGAGAAAAACGCGATCGCGATCTACAAACGTGAACGTTTGTCGAGCCGCTAAATTTCAAGGATTTGTCAGATGTTTCTTTCTCCGTTCGCAAGAAACAAAATGATACGTGCACGATCGCGCGTTTAACGGTCTTTTACAGGTTATTACACAATATCGGAGCTATGATATATAATACGTTTGTACATTTTCTTCATCGCTGCGCACAGACGATCCATCACAACAATCGCGCGACCCAGATACGCACGTTAATAACTTTAATATTCGGATATCAAGCGAGAGTTTTACTTTGTCGCGAGAGATAATTTTGTTTAGGACAAAAAAAAAGAATATTTATTGTATTATTTACATTATATTGAATTTAGTTAACATAAATATCAATTATATATTTAATATCATTGTGATAGAATTTATTGCAAATAAAATAGTAAATATACAAATTTATATTTTTTTAAATCAAACTCGAGACTCTGTAAAACGCAACAAATATTCTTTCTTTTATCCTGAGCAAAATTATATCGCGACAAGGTAAAATATTGAAGTTATTTACTGTGTATGTATAATACATTCCCATTCTTCCCTTTTCCAGTCGTGCGCTGCACTCTCCTCTGTTTTTCGCGCGCGATCGTTATACGATCTCGCGAGCTATCGCTCACGCGCGTTTTTTACGCCGCGCGGC
The DNA here is from genome assembly GCF_002006095.1 of Pseudomyrmex gracilis. Taxonomy (NCBI): domain Eukaryota; kingdom Metazoa; phylum Arthropoda; class Insecta; order Hymenoptera; family Formicidae; genus Pseudomyrmex; species Pseudomyrmex gracilis. Next base: position 567,320 of record NW_018020636.1, read on the forward strand.
TGTCAAATCCTCTCCACTCTCTCCACACATTCTCGACTTAGTTAAAGGCTACCCTACGCGCCGCCCGTTACGTATGGACATTGTAATCTCCGGGCGGTCGCTAACAACGAAGAGGACACAGCGTGTACACGAAGCGCGCATCTCGGACGCGGAGCATCTCAGGACAGCCGTTCGCTCACCGGCGACGTGCTGTAATCAACGTCTTATTGGCTCCGACGACGTGTCTTCGTGGCCGCGCGCTACAACTCTCGTTGCCCTTCTTCGGCGTTGCCGATCCCCGAAGCGTATCGCTTCCGGCTACCGCTCTCGTTAGCGCGCGCTCGCATGAACAATGTCGAGAGTGATTGAATTAGGGATAATTTATTGTGTCAACGGTTAAGTCGTTCCGCCACAGGAAAGCGAGCCGGGGCTTTTCTGCGTCGATGCTTGTCGACGATAATGTTCCAAGCGAGCTTAATGTATTGGCAATATAATTCCGGATGATTTAATCTCTCATTTTTCGCGAACTTTTGCGAACGTGATCGAAATAACCAATTTCACACAGTCGAAATTTGTCAAATAACATCCAAGCGGAAAAATATATAGACTCTTGAGTCAATATTATTTTTTCACCTCAATGTTGTATTTGTTTTATATCATTAGATAATTTGTCCTTTGATTAAAATTTATCTTCGCGGACAGGTGTGTCAAATGTGTGTCGCTTTGATATAAAAATGTAAACATAAATTTTCGTCGCGACGAATTATTTAATTGAAATCCTTACGTGTGTGTCATAACATTGCTTCAAGGATTACAAGACAGGATTAATACAGATCTTACAATAGCGCCGACGAGTAGATTACATCTTTATGTGTCGGTTTTTCCCCGGGATCAAAGATCGGCGAGTCGGATGTGATATCGCCGACTCAATCGATTGATTCCCCGTGCGGCTCGTTAGAGCTATGACTAATTACAGCTCGTTATAGGTCAATACTTAATTACACCGCGGGCGAGATTCCACCTCCGCGCTTTTACGGGTTCTTATCGTCTTCGTGATCTCATAGAAGCGTTCAACAGGTTCTCCTGTGTGTGTACGTGTGTCTGTGTGTGTATGAGAGAGAGAGAGAGAGAGAGAACCGCTGTCTCGATATTACACGCGGAACACCGTAATTTTCTCGCTCCGAATATCGGCGAACCGCCACGACCCCCGTGCATTCATGTGTCACGGAGCGGCGTAACGAGAATTGCCAATTTACATGTACACGCGCGTTCCGCGCTGTTGTAACCCCCATAGCGTACGGAGCGTAATTAATCGAGCGGCAAACGAAATTAATGCTCCCGCTAAATCTCGAGCTGCACGAGGCCTGTTCTTCGGTTGACATTCGATCGGCGAGGAGAAAGAGAAACAGGCGAGGTACCGGTTGAAGGATATTAATGAGCGAAAAAGGAAATAATAATTCGGGCTTTCAAACGCGGATAAAAAAAAAAAAAAAAAAAAAACAGCAACGTCGAGATCGTTTCTTCTCAATTTACGAGAAAGTACGGTGAGGTTTATCCGCAGTTTTAATTGCGAAGCGGAGATTTTTTTGCGAAGTTCTAGTTTCTTCACTTTGTATTTTGTTTGACGCGCGCACGTTATTTACATTCCTTCTTTTTTTTATAAATTAAAAGAAAGAATATATGATATATTTTTTGTATTTTGTGTGGTTTTAGATAAGTAAAAGCTGTGATTTTTTAAGAGTTTTGATACAAAATTTCTTGCGGGTGCAAAAGGGGCGAGTTTCGCAGTGTCTTCTCGCGTGTCTCGCCGTAAAAAAATTGCGCGAAAAAATGTTTATAACGGATGTTCTCGCGTTATACGGTAGCGATCTTCCGACTTCGTGAAATTCCACTTCGCTTTTGCCTACCTGCGCGCGCGGACGGAGCACGTGGTACGTGCGTACGTCGCGTTTCCCCGAAGCGGATTCGCTTCGCCTCGTTCGCCACGTATCTTGTTATCGTTTAAGGCTGATTACGAAACGCGGTAGGCGCGCGGGCTGCTTTGAGGAGATGATTGCGCGATGATGAGGTCTGGAATCACGAAACATCGGCGACGTGGTCGTCACGGCCGTCTCTCTTTCTCTATTCCTCTCTGTCTCTCCGTTTTCTTCTTGCCTTACCCATCGACGATGGGTTCTTCTCCCCTGAGAGATGCGCTTCTCTTCGAGTTACAGTCTGATGAATGGTCGGGGTCCGCTTATCCTCTTCCTCCCGCTTTCTCTACACGTTATCCTCCCTCGTAATCGTCCGGGTGACAGATCTAGGTCTTGCCAGGGCGCTTACGTCACCCAGAGCATCGAGAGAACTCGCGAGACGCTCGTTCTCCTCCCGCGGGAACGATAGCGAGAGACACCGCGTGTCGCCCCTGGGATCGTCCGCGCCACGTTGGCCGCCTCTTCCCCGCCGTCTCGCTCGATTCACGTCGATCATCGTCAAGGAAGTACCGCATGAGCGGAGCTCCTCTGCTCTCTCACCTTTTACCGTGAGCGTGCGCTTACGACACGCTCGTTTATGGTCGCGCAAACCGCAGATTTCGCTCTTAAGGTAGCGCGCGACACAACCGGGTAATTTTGATGCGAGCGTTCGTCATGCGCTTCGTCAATCTCTCGCCGATTACTTAATTGATCCAAAACCGCGCGCGCGCGCGCGCAAAAAGACAGACAAAAAATAAATAATTGCTCTCGGTAACTTTGCGATCAAGACCCAAGTTTTAAAAAAAGTGGACAAATGTTTTCTTCAAAGCTCTTCACGAGAGCAACAGATCGTCGTGAAGTATGAGATCGTGCGCGTTGCGATTAGTCAGGAAAACCTCGCGTCCTCGCGTTCTAATGAGCATCGTTAGTTCAGAGATAGACGAGAGAGAAAGAAGAGCGTGTCGGTACGGAATAGACGCGCTCCGTACCTTTAGCCTAATTCGGGTTAACGTCTAGTTACCTCGACGACATGAGGTAACGTCGAGAGACGAGCGAGACGACTGACACGAAGAGACGTCACCGTGCACAACCTACGACTGACGCGCCGGATAAACTGTGTCCCGCGGCTAATCGTTCCGCGATCGTCGTCTCCCGCGGCTCTTTTATCCCCTTTCATGGCAAGAATATGTATACGGCGAACGAGGAAGTCGTCGGTTCAGACAAGAACGACGCGACGTAAGACGTTTAATGAGCGCCGCTCCAACCATCATTTCTTGCAACCAACTTCTTCCTCGGAAATTCGCACTATTCTTCGTTCCTTTTTCTTGTACCGTCAGGTCAATTGATTTCATTTTTGAGACAATTAAACGTTGTAAAGTGTGTTTTTTTAACAAATAAATATCGTCGAAAATTTTATAAATGTCAAAGAGAAAGAGAGAGAGAAAGAGAGGAAATGTTTAATTAATCGTGCTAATATATTATTAAATATTAATATATTAATAATAATATAAATAGAAAATATATATTAACTACAATTAAATAAAGAGTTTCAGAAGAAAATAATTTTTTTAACTTAAGAGTTTTTTTCATCGTTGTGTGATGATCGACGAATCTATAATTTAAGTTAAATAAAAAAAAAAAAGAACTTAATATCTTGCACATCGTAAGAAGGTCGTTGCGCCTCTCGAATTATCATCGTCCGTTCGATGTTCTCCTTCTGTGTTCGCCGACCAGTTCGTTATATATCCAGGAGATCACAAGTGGGTCGTGGTACGGGCGCGGTAGCCAGTCACGGCGAAGAAGGTAAGGCTAGGTGGGTACGCACGATCTCTCGTTCCCCGCGCGCGAGGATAATGATAATTAATCCAGCAAGGGACCGCTCCTTTCAGCCCGACCACGCCAACGGTCAACGCCGGGGCGCAATGGGTCGGCTTATAACCGTGTTGTTGTGTGTTCAACCTCCATCTTGTACACAGGCCTCCGTCTACCGATCTCTCCCTCTCCTGCGCGCACCTTGCCGACCTGGCCGCTCTTTTCTTCCCATTAACCAATTAATAACGTCACCTAGTCCGGTGTTACCGTTCCGGTTCTCCTCGCCGCGTTGACCCTGACGAACGGTACCGGTGCGCGAGAGAGGTATACCGACCGGGTTCGAAGAACCCTTGCCTCTCGCCTGACTCACGGGTTAGGCGATTATAACCCTCGAGGACGCGATCCCCGCCGCCGCCGCCGCCGCAGCCGCCATTGGGAAATCATCAGATTGTATTAGAGATTACGAGCGGTAGATCTTATCGACGTTGCGTTTTATGATTACGCAAGAAATTGCCAGTTGTAAAACGCGGAATCTCTGTGCGCGCTCAAAAACCGCGTATAATTGAAAATATTAGTACACACATCTCCAATTTTCGAGCTACATCAAATTATTTTCTTCTCTCTATCTCTTTTGTATCCTGTTTAATATGAGAGAAAACTGAGATTTTTCTCTCTCTTTACGTAAGTAATTCTTCGCTATTCTTAACGAACGTGATGTGAAAAATATTTGCTGTTGCTTTGCACGATCGATATTAATTGTCTGTCTCGATTAATAATGATCACGCGCGGTTCTCCCACACGAATAATTAAATTCTCTCGTCGCACATATGGCAATGCCTCCTCGAAGAGAGGCAGGCGCTCCTGAGAACAAATTTTCTCGCAACAAACTTTTGCAACGGAGCGAGCGCGATAACGCGAATAAGTTGTTTGCAGACTCCTACAATCGCTTGTCTCTTCAATCGCGGCGTGCACTCGACGAACGGGGGTAGCGAAGCTGACGCGATCTCGCGTTTTATCTCACCTCTCGGAAACACGCCTCGTAACAGAGGAGATTGCGAGCGTAATGTCACGCCTGGCAATGACTCCGCAAATTAACTCTCGCGTTACCCGCGATCCGGTGTCTTTTTCTACCGAGCAATTTTCTTCCGAGGATTTTCTCAAGATCGTGGGAGACGAAGTCTGTGTGTGAGCGCGTTTCTGCGGCGCGGCGCGTGCGCTCACGTTAATATATGAAATCATTTGTATATTTTTTTAATTTTTATCTTCACTCCACCTTTTGTCGCGCGAACGGCGTTATTGTTCTTGTTGCATTAAAACAAAACAAAATGTTTTCGACAATTCACGACGACGTGTTGATTGAATTGAAATTTATATTAATTTTACGCGATCACGTGTTTCATTTAATGAAAAAAAAAAAAAAACAAAACAAAAAAACACACGTCTTTGTTCGCGATTGTTTCGTAAAGCCAGTTTTTAATGGAACGTGACATCACGTTTAAATATCTTTCTCGCGCGCAGTCTCACAACTGGATTATTAATCTACGTCCAAACGTACACGATTTCGAACCGCGCGCGATTGTAGACCGACTTAGTGCAGACGCGACCCGTTCGAGACCACGTTGCTTCACGACGAGAATCAATCATACGCCGTTTGTACACAAACACACACATACACACACACGATTTTACTAATTACATAATCGTCGGATAATGAAATTTATGATTTTCACAAAGAAAAGAGAAACACAAAAGAGAAACCTACTACTAAGAAATGACCTTTTCTAGAAATATTGTTTATTGAACAAAAGGTGAAAAACAAAATTTATATACGATAATTTATAAGTCAAAGACAAAAGAAAAAACACAAAAGAGAAATTTTCTTTTCTTTACACAGATTTATTATAATTTATAGTTACAAAAAGACAAGAAGAAAAAAGAAAACACAAAAACACACTACTTGTTTTCAAAGAATATTGTTTACTAACAAAACGTCACTTTTGTCAACAATAATTCTCGAAAGCGTGTAGTTTTTCTTTTTATTCCCTTCTCTGTGTCTTTGTTGACGGATCGTCGTATATAAATTTCCACTTTTTTTTGTCAACAAACATGATATTTCTCGAAAACGTATACATATACATTTCGATCGAAGAGAAGACAATTATTTCCAATTACACGTGAGCGTTTGCTCGCGACGTCGTAACGCGATGCAACCGCGGCGAGGTGCTTCGTTCCATTCTTCTTCGGCGCGATCACGCTGTAGCGACGGGCGCACACGATCGCTCTTGTAAACGCCACGCCGCGTATGTATGTACACGAGCGGTGTTTGCCGCCTGGTAGTACACCATTGTCATAAGCGGCCGAGAGTCGAGCCTCGGATCCGGAGTGGATAGATCTCTCCGCGAGTGTGCCGAAGATTTATTGCACGCGCGAGATGTGCCCGGCGCGCGAGTTACCGACTTTCCCGGAGAAACTCGCCGATAAAACGACGACGAAATCCCGTCTCGATGCGGGCTCTCTTTCTCTATCTTTGCTTTGTTTCTTCCTCGGATCTCCGTGCGAACCGTCGTGAAGTAAATACTTCTCGTCAAACAAATACCGCTGCTGATCGAGATAATTTGAATTCTAATTCCTCGAACAAATTATGTTTTTTTTTGTTTGTTTGTTTTAAATTTCCTCGAAGCACTTTGCGTTCGAGAGATCGTCGAAATGGCAGCGATCTCGTCGGTTGTGTGATTTACTTTTGGAAATAGCTGCTCTCTCGCGCGGAAGATAAGAACGACGCGATGGGAGAGGAGGAGGGTAAAGAGATCCGTGGCGTCGTGCCCGGAAGGAACGTCTAGGATGCTCGCGCGTATTTTAGGAAGGCCTGAGAACCGGTCGTTCGCGCTTGTTGTTTCGCTCTTTATTTCACGGCAGAAGGAAGCCTAGCATCATCGCTCGCGAAGATAATGAAATGATTTAGCAGAAGGGAGATACGCGCGGCCGAGGGCGATTGTCGGACGGAAAGAGATTTACCGTTCGTGTTTTAACCCTCTCTCCCGCCGGTATTTTGCCATCCAAAATTCTGTCCTCTTCGACATTGTCGTTGTAATTCTCGACAAGTTTCGTGCGCAATTGTTCTTCGCACAGAATATAAAAATATCTCGGTTGCAATCTCAAATCGTCATCGTTCAAGATGACGGGCGCGCGTCTCTTTTTTATTTTTGTTTTTCTCGAACTCTCGTATCTCTAATCGAATACTTTTGAATCGTACTGTAGGATAAGAACACGTCCGTCGGTCTCCGGCATCGGTCGGATGCTGCCGGCGGGGACAATTACGCAGATGTGTGCTTTGTGTGCGGAGCAGAAGAGGTGGACGCGCAAAAGCGTGTGGCGTGCAGGGTCGATTTCCTCTCCTCAACATTGCATCCGCGCTGTCTCTCTCTCTCTCTTTCTTTTTTACTCTCTCTCGCGAGTCGCGCGTGCGTGTTCGTCGACACACCTACATAATGTAACCTCATCCCCTGCGCATCCGGAATTAGTATGCACTTCGACGAGCGATCTTGTGCGTGCATGTCTCGGGCCCGTAGCGTCATCCCTCTTCGTTCTCTTTGTGCGAGCTCGCGCGAGCGCGAGCACACGTGTGCATCTTCGTACGGATGTGAAGAAGAAGAAGAAGAAGAAGAAGAGGATCGCGGGGATGATGGTGAGCGCGCGAGAGAGGCAGAAGTGATTACAGAGCGCGAGCCTCTGGTTGCCCCCGGCGCGTGCGTCCGGATCGACTATTCTCTCTTTTTCTCTCTCTTTCTCCCTCTCTCTTTCTCTCTCCGTGCAATCCTCCCTGGTTTCACCTTTCCTGGAACACGGGCCCTGGGGGGTATACCGTTGGATTTCAACGCGTCCGGTATATATACACTCCGGAATCCGGGAACGTCGCGCCGACGACGTGCTGGAAGTAGTAGGATGGCTACTCTTCAATTCGACCGCGTCAGGTGGCTCCAAGGACCCTCGCCGCATAAATCGCGCGTCTCAATTCGGTTCTAAACGGCGTTCGATCGAAAAGTCGCGCGATTTTGTTTCAATTTTTTTTTTTTTTCGAGAAAAAAACAGACAGAGAAATTTTAACAAAAATCGCGACGCTTTGCGAGAAGTCACGTACACACGGTGACGTCGTACAGACATGATTTGATTGATCTTAATAAGCAAGTTGGGAACGCCGCGTGCGGCAAGAAAAATAAGCGGCGATTAACGTTAGGATCGGTTGCGCGACAACCGCTCGTTTTGTTGTGGTTTGTGTTTTTGACGTGACAGGCTACGTGGAAGTCGAAACGTATGATCGATGTGACGTGAGGTCTAATTGAAGATGGAAAAACCGCGTTGCGATTCTATTGCGATTTTTCTTTGTCGTCTATTTACAGCAAGCGGAAAAAAGCGTGTGTGACGTTGCGAGGTCTAACTTCTTAGTTAGAGGTTTTCGTCTCTCTCTCTCTCTCTTTGTCACGAAATTTGCGATAACATCAGATATCTGGAACAGATGCGAGCTGGTCACAACATTCGCAAGATCGTCACGAGCGATCATAGAGAGAACGAAATGGTATCGATTGCGAAACGAAGCAACCGACGCGACGAGTCGCGAATTATTTACTCGCTTCTCCGAGTACGCAAAAATAGACGCACATAGACGAGCTCCGGCTCGTCTCTCGAGAACGACCGTGCTTGTATGCACGTTGAACTTTCACCGCAATTAAACTAAAAGCGCAATTTCTGCCGCGACTGTGCGCGTTCACTTCTACTACCACCACTATAGGGTTAATAGCTCCCGCATCGCCGCGATATCGCGCGGCGCGACGTAAACGCGGAATTCAGCTCCCGTGGAAACGAAATTAAAATCTGAAATCGTGGAAGAATGCAATAGCGGTGTTCGTATCCTATTATAAGAGATGCGTAAAGCAAATTATTTAGATGCCGCAAATTTATTTACACAGTTCGAAGTTGATGAATATTTTGCCTCCCCCGCTGTGTGTAAAACCTCTGAATTTTTTAATTTCAAAATATTTAATTGCACACTAGAGAAATTTCTCGGAAGAGTTTATCGAGAAAAAAATGTTTTGTTCTTTCCGCGAAAGCGAGAGGAAACTCTCTTTTATCCCGGACGCGAGCGACAGGTCGCGCTCAGTCGAAGAAGTTGTAGCGTGACAGACGAAAGGTTTTGTCGTTCGAGATTTACGCACGGATGCACTTACAACCGTGAATTGCGCGCCGTGGCCGACGGCCGTTATCATTACCCTGATCCACATCTACATTGTCATTAGAGGTGGACCGGCGACGGCTATAGCTCTTCGAACCTGGTCGATACCGCCTCTCGGAAAGACGGTGGTTCGTGCGTACATCATTTGCCGCTTTTGTACCCGCAGGAAATGAGAAAAACATTACTTTATGCGCGTTAAAGGGAGCGAGAAAGGCGAGACAAAAATATAAAAATTATTGAAGCTGATGATAAATATTTCAAGTTTTTGAAACACGCATTGTGTAATTTTATTTTTTTTTTAACAAACATTCATTGGAATAAAAAAAAACTTAGTTGTGCGGAACGAGTGAACGTACTTTATTATAATCGCGATGCAATTTCTTGCAAAATATAAAGTATCGCAAATCTGAAGGGTAGGAAGAAACGCGCGCGTTTATCGCTCGTTTCTCGGAGCTCATTAACCCGAAGCGGAGGCGCGCAATTCATCCGCCGCGCGGCACGTCTTAATTTTTAACGACTACTTTATTTTCTCTAATTATCGCGGCTGGCAAAATTGAATCGAAAGCGCGTCGACGTACGCGGCTGGAAAAAAACGCAACGTAAGTGCGACGAACGACAGTTTAATGTTTCTCTTATGTGATCTCTCATTTCGCTCGTGTGTGTTTCGCTTCTCTTCATCTAATCCGACGAATTTCTTCGCGCAGGTGCTGTCCTCTTATTGACGCGCCGATCCGAATTAAGCAATTACGCGGCGATAATTAGGTCCCGTCTTTATATCTCTGTAAATTACAGTGACGGCGAGGTATCTCGCGCGAGGTGTAAGAGAGAGAAAGAGAGAGAGAGAGAGAGATACGAAAGACAATGGGGTCCTTCGTGGAACAATGGCGGTCCCGGTGTAGTTGGGGCACAGCGCTCAACGCTATAAACAATACCGTGGAGGAACCCGGCTGATAGGGTCGCGGGGTCAGCCTCTGTGGGAGCTCATGACTCCTCTTCGCGCTCCTCTTCCGTCTCCCGGTCTCGCTCCACCTTCGCAGCCTCTTCCTCCTGAACGAGGTCACGAAATTAATTTTTCACCGTGCAAGAGCTCGTATACGAGAGAGGTCCCGGCGTGGCCTCCACGAACCCCGACGAGTTTACCGGTGTTTGCTACCATACGTGCTCACCCGCGCGCACGCCTCTTTCGAACGTCGACGAGGGAATTTTTATTGTAGGTGGTCTCGCATTAAATTCCACTCAGGATCGGATCTGTGCACGTTGAAATATAAAATCTCGCCTACGATCATCTTTCGAGCATCATTATTTTCAAAAAAATCTCCGACCCCGTCGACAAACACGATTGATTAGAAAAAAAAATCATCTTTTTTGTTTCGCTGATTTGTTCCAAGTTTGTCTGTGAAATTTGACAATTTTATTGCAAACGCAATTGCGTTTTCACATTTTGCATTGTTCTTCGACAGAGTTCGATTTCTTCTCGATCTTAACTTCTCGAACGCGATCTCGAAACGCGTTCCGGTTTCATCTTCGCCACGGCATCTCGCAGGTACGTGGCATGGACCCTGGCGCGGACCCTACGGGTCCCTCGCGAAAAGGTCACAGCGAGGTCAGATAATGACGGCTCGAACTCTGCAATCGCAGAAGCGCGCACGCCACGTGGCTTCGATACACGCCTTCGAACCGACCTCTCTCCTCCGGCTTATGCGCGCATACGCCTGTGAGTTCAGAAAATCGACGAAAAATCGGTGTTTCAAATGTTGCAAACACGCCGCGACGTGTATGCAACTTATTAACGAGCAAAGATTAATTGTCGCCTCGCACAGCAATTGCGCGAAGCGAATAATAATTTTGTTGATTGCGCGTTGATTTGCTTGACGTTTTTTTTTATTTTTTTATTTTTTTATTTTTTTGTAGTGACGCGCTCAAAGATGCGCAATCTAAATAATTTGGACTCAACTTAGCGAGAGGGTCGCGAGAGTCGCTTCCCAACATCGTCACGGGATTAAATGACTCCGTCGAGCCAATATTCGAGAGCGATAAGAAACAGAGGAGAGTTCCTCCGAGTTGCGCCGAGTCATTCCCTTGTAATTATATGTACCGCATGGCCAATAGGGGGTCCCTGTATCGACAATTAGGGCATTTCAGCTTCCCATTTAACGGCCTCTCGATTGATTCGGATAAGCTCCGTGGCCTTCCTTCTTTCATTATCTTTTTTTGTTTTTTTTTTTTCGTTTTTTTTTTTATCCATCAGTCTATAACGGATAATAGCTTCGGAGAATATTGCTCGCGAAATAAAAACCACTTGTACAACTCGCAAAAAAAAACACACACAGAAAATTTATTTACAACAAAGCGTTGTGTGTGGAAAAAGGATCCGGAAACAATAGGAACGAACTTTTAATGAACTCGCAACAAACAACTTTCAATTAACTTTGTTCTCTCTGAGTCACAACAACGAGATACACACTCTCTGTTTGACAACAAAAATTCCAGCCGCGGAAATCTCTCTTCGCGCGGAATGCAAATAGATAAGACGATTCGCCGACATTTAAGCGTGGGCTTTGGGAAAAGCGGCTCGAGCTTCATAAATTGTGACGAACGCGACAGCGAGTGGCGCGGGGAAAAGCGCGTATTTTAATTAATTGCGAGATAAAGTCGCGCGATATACCATCGCGCAATTCTCACCTCGCGTTCTCTATCGCGTCGTGTTATTAAATCACGACGTGACGACCCTCTTCGTCGTCATCGCCCGTCGTCGTCTAACTCTTCTTAATTGAGTGATTAACGAACGGTCGTGTCTTGTGTCGCTTTTCGCCATTGCGAAATTGCACGTGGTCTCTCGTGTGTTCAAAAGTTCAAAATCGTTATATCAAACATTCCTCGGCGACTTTGATGCACGGCCGCCTCAGAAAGCCGCTTTGATTATTTCCGTGGACGCAACTATACGAATGGCATTGGCTGTTTTTATTTACAAACGATATAACGTAATTGCACTACGTCTTATAAGAGAGCATAAGCGTTGCGGCAGCGATCGACCGCTTCGTATGTTTTCCGTTCGGTCTGTCAGCTGTGAAGCGGATTTCACAGCACGTTAGGCACACAGCGCGGGACGTGATGAAAATACGGTCCTAGGTCTTTGGACAAGAGGACGTGAGAGATATATCGGGGAAAAAGAAATTCGCGCTCGACGATCATCGGTCGCTTCGGGCTGCTCAGAGGAAAGACACACCTGGTGTTCGAGGACGCGGAACGACTCACTCAGCGTCACACCGCGCGCGAGCGCGCTATCTAGTCACTCGACTCCGTTGCCGGGACACCTTTTACACATCGACATCACCCGCCGCGATCTTAATCCATGCGCGCATACCCATTACGCAATTCCGCGCGCAGCAAATTTTTCCTGTTCTGATTGTGCCGCGCCTCATCGTCGTCATCGTCGTCCTCATCCGCGTTCGTTCTTAACTGCGGATACAGTTACTTCGTGGATCGAGTGATTTATTCGGTCGGACGCGATCCATTTCCTGCATGCGCGCGCGCGATCTGGAAATGGAATCAATTCCGACAATCGCGTCAGATCCACGAGAGAAGTGAGTTCTGCATTTTTTTTTTTTTTTTTTTTGATAATATTTATGAGAAAAAAAATGTGTTGAGAGTCAGTGAAGTTGTGAAAACGCTAACGTCACGACACCGCTTACACGCGAAAGCTTTTTACTCGAAACCGTTCGAATTCGTGCGCTCGAATCGATATTCAAACCTGGCAACATCCACATGCTTATCAATATTTATAAGCCGAACACACACGCGCGCTGCCGCGCATAAACCAAAGATTCATTAAAACTAATGAGATCGCACCGAGATATTATCGCGTCGTTCGGACTGCAAATCGATGACTAAATTCGCTGCGCGAAATCGAATTCAAGATCGAATTCAGTTTTCGAAACAGGTGCGCACGCTTTTAAAATATCGCAATAACACACACGCACACACATGTCGCGGATATTGCACAAATACATAAATCCGGCGATATCGATCGGTAGCCTCTTTTAATGCGTAATATAGATTCCGTCCGTGAATTCCACGAGGAGAGATCGTTGCTTCGGACCGCACGTCGGAGGGACGCGCGGAAAACAAGTCTCCCGATCGGGAAGAAGAAGAGACGAGACGAGGCGCGGTAGTAAGCATTCCTGCACGTCATCGTGTCCGCCCAGTGGCTCCGCCGAATCGCGGGGGACCCCTTATATAATTAACCATTAAATTATAAGTTTGGCTATCGAACCGCCGGCGAAGCTCAGCGCCGGACTAGAAGTAATTACTTGCCCCCGAAGGGCCCGCGAAAGATCAGGTTCGCAAGCAAGGGGGAAAGAGAGTCTCCCGCGGGAGAAAGAGAGAGAGATAGAAAGAGAGAGGGTGCGGAGACGGGCAGGAGAAAAAAAATATGAAAAGGGAGAAGAAGCGAGAGGAGAAGAGAAACTCCGCTTCTCTCTCTCTCTCTCTCTATCTCTTTCTCGTTGCAGCTACCTTACTTTCGAGCGCGCGGAATTACCAGCGCCATCAGGCGCGCTCTCCACCGGGGGAAGCGTAATGATCAGAGGCGGTGCGTTTTGCCTTTTTAATCGGCATTAATCGCGCCGGGGGGCACTCCGCTCCCGTAGGACGCGCCGTCGTTATTCGGTATCCGCATCAACGACCTGCTCCCGGTGGTGATCTGCATGCGGTGCGCGTATGCATTTTTAATCGCCACGCCGCGCCGCTCCGAACGGACGTGGTACGTAGCGACGCGACACCGCGTGAATCGCGAGAGGTCCACGGTGGTGTTTATGGGAGATGCCGGGACGGTTATTACATGCGAACACACCGAGAACGCGTATCTCCGCGATCCCGCTTTCCCCCATACCGCGTCTTTCCGTCAGTTATGCATTACAATCTTATTTTGTTAATTATCTCCCGCGGCGCGCGGTGTACGAGAGGCACGCGAATACTATATGATTATTGAAACTCCATCTCTTTTTTTTTTGTTTTGTCGAAACGTTCGCTCTGCCTCCGCTCGTTTTTACGAGTTTGTCTCTCTCTCTCTCTCTCTCTCTCTCTCTCTTGAAATCTCTTCGAATCTCTTCTCAATTCCAGTGCAAACAGGAGAGAAGAGATTAATAACATGGATTTTCTCGCGGATGTAATTATTCCGAAATACAATCGTTCGTTATTAAATCGTCCCTTTACGGGAAAAATAGCGTGGTTGCGTAATAAAACGTGACGTTCCAGATGTGACATTTTACTGGATACGTGTATTTTGCCGAGAGAGAAATTTTTTTTTTTTAAACGCTCCGAGAGAAACTCCGCTACGTTTCGTTGGAATTCTTTGCGCGACGTTCGATTTAAATTTGTATTTTCGACGAACATATCGCGCGGATGCAATACCGAGACATTCCTGATTTTCAGCAATTAATTTTTCTCGCAATTATGCGGAACAAAAATTTGTCCTGGAATTCGTAATTGATTTTCTCCTTCTCTTCTCTTTCTGCGTAGCTTGACCGCGCGATGTTTACGAGAGTTCTGCTTACGAAGGAACGAAAAAAAAAAAAGTAAATTTTATCTTCAATTAGCTGCGCGAAAATATATGAGAAATTTGTGTCACGTGAAGAAACACACAAATATGTGAGACAAATATATGTTTTGTCCTTCAATCTAACGGATGCGGATTGTATATGTCGGTTTCAAATGTTTCTCTTCCGGCAGCAACTTTGCGCGCGCTCGTCGGTTTCAAAAAAAAAAGATATTTCACGCACGGCAATTCACGAGAAATACGAGTGGAAAACACATCGAACAATATCTGTCAAAGCAACCCAACCCGACGCGGAGTTTCTTTATCGCGAATAAATAGAACATTTGTTGCAACTCCGTGCAAGAGAGCAAAAAAACCATGAAACGCGCCAATCGGAGTAGAAAACAAACCGAGTTCTAATCGCGAGCTCGAAAGCTCACAAGTGCTTTAATTAACACCGCGAGTGTTCTGTTATCGCTTGTAATTGCGACAACTCGGTGTGTCTTTGTAACTCTATTGAATTGCATTTACATTGATAGAGATCATTAGTTCTGCCATTGATACGTGTAATTAAGGCAAAGCGATGGCACAAGCATCGCGTAAGATAGAATCTCTCTCGCACATTTAACGGTTCTGCGTCGACAGAAAGAGAGAGAGAGAGAGAGAGAGAGAAAGAGAGAGAGAAAATTTCCGCGCGCAATAAAATCTTTTTCAAGTTCGTGAATCGCGATTTAATCAATAACATTATAATTATCCGTCCGCTCGAAGCTGCGCGATCGAATGAAAGCACAGCGACACGCACACACGCGCGCGCGCGCTTTTTCTCCTCTCTTCCTCGTTCCTCGCGCGCGTTATTACAAAACTAATAATCGATATCATTAGTCTGAATAGCGCGAATGTTTGATCCCGCGCGGCTCTGGCATTGATTTATTGTCACGGGATTCTGAAACCCGTTCAACGCGAAGAAACGCGACAGACAAGGAATTAGCAACAGTAATCGCGTTGTAATGTGCGGCGTTGGCGTGTTGGAGAAATTTCTCAAAGATCATCTCTCTAATTGAACTCTCCGGCGGGAATGTGAATCGCGCGCTAGACGAGAACGAAGAAGAAAAGAGTTTCTGTGTTTAACTTAACAGGATAACCTTTAGCACCGCCTACTTTTCTTCCCCGGCTCGCGAAGCGTAACGACGAAAGAATCGCGATTCGCGGTAACGAAACGATTTCATCGAGAGACGACGATGATAAGACAAAAAAAAGAAAAAGTGGAAAGAACGCGTAATCGAAGAAATGTTTTGCTCGCAGTGCGGTAGATAGCCGTGGCAGATAAGAGAAACATCTCCCGTACTCGCCTCTACACGTTTCTATAGAATTTGCCCGTCACCTACTTTCGGTATCAGCGACGCGTTATTGAATACTGCGCGCTCGCGACGAAAAAAAAATGAATAATCATAGTAATTCGCAAAGTGGCGATATAGAGAAAGATGAGAAAAAGAAAGAGAGAGAGAGAGAGAGATAAAGACGAAACGCTCACCTGGAGGCGAGTACTCGGAGTAGTACAGGTTGAGTCCAAAAGGAGGATAAGGGGCAGGAATAAGGCACAAGAAAGAATGTCATATTGTCGAGTAAGTAACGGCACACGTTTCCGTTATCGCGCGATGTTCATCGGCGTGTACGCGTAAAGGATGATCGGCCGCGATCGTTTATATCGCGATTCGCACAGGGGGACGCGACGCGGTGAAGGGAATCGAGATGCGCACACGAGCGACATTTTATCGCCGACGTGGCGCGCGGGATCGACGCGATGTTTAATTAATGCCCGTTAATACGATCGTTATTCTCGCATCTCGTTGTAACGTAAGTTATTCGCGCGTGTAAGATCATACCCCGTACAAGAGATCGATATAATCGTAAACAAAAAAAAAAAAACAAATCGCGGCGCGCGTGTTTCGATGAATACGGTCGTACGCGCGTTCATAGATTGTATATACATACAATTTACTGCAAATATATCTGATGTGATAAAACTCGAGTAGATTGTATAGCAGACAAATAATTTACTGCTAATCGCGCGATTATTTATTGGAACGCCGCACGCAACGAGAGTTGCAAAAAAATTTATATAAGGTCACTGACCTTGGTCGCGTGACTACGGTGAGGTCACTGACCTTGGTCGCGTGACTAGAGTGAAGTCATTGACCTTGGTCACGTGATTACAGTATATATATATATATATATATATATATATATATATATATATATATAATATAGATATAGAATATTATATATAATATATACATATAATATTCTCTTTTTTACTCTTTTTCCTGTCACGTGACTTTAGTCATGTGTTGTTTTTCCATTCCTCGGTCTCACTATTTTTCGAGTTTGATTTTTATGCGTTATTTCTGACACCTCTCATATGTGTATTATATGGTTTGTAAGACGTATATATTAGCTGTCATCGCGGTTACAGGTTGCGTTCACTGACGCAACAGGTTATAATAAAAACACAATAATAGCGTGCGCGTAACGCGCAACTGTGTTGTGCTAGTATAATAAATTTTATTATAATTAGAAACGTGTTCTAAAAAAACGACGACGCGCGTGTGCAAATTGTTTGTGTGTGTAAAAACCGATACATATTGCATCGCAATTCAGACAGACATTGAATGACAGACCGCGATGAACCGAGGAATTTAAAACGGGTTTAAAACGACGACGGCGCTTTTCCGCGCATTGACGCAAGATAAATGTCACGCCGCGCCGCGGCGTTTACTTTCGTTGATTCTCACGCTGAAGGTAGAAGGCGAGCAAGCATCGTTGAAATGATCCCGCGGGTCTTAACCCCAATCTCGAGTCATCGTTAAAATTGTACCATAAAAGAGAGAGAGACGGTGAACATCGAACGAAGGTGGGGTCGGTGCGGTTTTACCCGTGGATGAGCGCGTCCGAGAAATCGCAGAGGCCGCCGTGTCGTGTTCGTGTTCCGTTGCGCAATACCGGATTCTCGTTTAGCCGCGTAATCGAAAGCGCAACTGCCCCCACCAGAGCCCGGTCGCTGGGCTGATAATTAACCATAAATCGTTTCTGACCGGCCGATCCGATCGATCGAGAGTTTGTTCCTACCCGACCGCCGCCGTGGTTTGCTTGCTCGGCGTTTCGCTCTGATTTTCAACCGGGAAACCGCAATGTTTCGCGGTTTATTTCTCATATGTTCAATTGTCAAACGTATAGATTTTCTTTATTGTCAATTTGTTAATTACACTGATCAGTATTGTTGATAAAAAAAGTTGTTTTGTAAATAATATGTGACTTTTCTCGCATAATTGTTGTCTAACTCTTTGCTACGATCGAAACGTTTTGCGTCGATCTGATTGGTAAATAATGCAATATCATAAAGACGGAAAGCAACGCGCTTTTAAAAAAGAAAACGCACGTGCTAATTTTTATAAATCGCTTCATATTTATTTCGAATAAAGTTTTTAACCGGGGAAAATACTCGGCGGGGGTTGCTGTAAATTACGCGAAAGAACGTTCCTCGCGAGGGCCGAGCACTCGAAATAATATAACGATCGATATATTTCGCCGAGGCAAAGTCTTCTTATCTTAATTACCGTCGTGCACCGCTCGCCGTATACGGGTTTCGCTAACCCTTCGCCGTGATTTTCAGCCGCCTGTGTGTTGTCGTGCCGCGCTGTAAATTCGCGGGGGCACGCTGCTCCGGGGGCCTGCGTGCTCTCTGCAACGAGGCCCCCTCGGGGGGTCCCCGCGCGCGTTTAAAGTTTTTAAGGTCCGCGGCACCGCCACGCAGTTCGCGGACATGATTGCATTTGCATTATACACGCCGCGGCTCGCCACGCAGATTTATCTGGCCCCGGGGTTTATTTATCTGGACTTATGGCAAACACACACCACTTGACCACGGGCCCCGACCAATAACGTATGGTAATGGACGGGCCCGATTGACTTTTTTTCTCTCTTCCTTGTTCTCTCCTTCCTACGTTCCCTCTCTGTCTCTCTCGCTTTCTTCTTCTTTCACTCCTCGTCGTCGTCGTCGTCGTCGTCGTCGTCGTCGTCTAAATGCTCTTATTGCAATCGGGAATCGCGGCCTATCACAACACGAACGATCCGTGAACCCTCGACCCCCGTGTGTTCTCTACTTTCCGCCTCTCTCGCCTGCTGTTTTTCTCCGATGTTTCTGCGCGCGCGTATATGTTTGTTCGGTTCTTTCCCAATCTCTTTCAAAATATTTGTCGTCGTCGTTCGATTGTTCGGACAATTACGAGACACAGCTGAGCGATTTATCGCTATTTGTCATTTCTCGATCGCCTTATTCCCTTTCTATTCCCCGCGCGATCTCGCGAGCGGTTTCGTGTAACTTCGTTCAAACGATGCGATCGTCTCGCACGGGCTTTTATTATTCGCGAAATGATAATTCGCTTCGCGGAAAAGGGCAGCTGTCTCATTAGCGTGACGCTTGCTGCTTCGCAAAGGAAGCGATACCTCGAAGAACAAGCGCGCGCGTGGGCGCGTTATCATTGTCTCGCGCATGATGAGATTTTCATGCGAAGTGGACAGTTGCAATCTTATTGTGCAATTACGCGCGTGTAATAAATAAATCCGCAATAAAAACGGTGAAGAGAACATTACATAAAAAAAAAAAAAGTACACGTACAACTTCGATAAGAGCGCGGAACGCGCATCCGCCACCCGCGCGCGACAAGGTCGAGATTTCTCCATTATCGCGCGCGCGTTTTGTTTCGTTTCCATTCACGAGCGAGAAGACACGAGTTAGAAACACACGGTTACAATGCGCGGATATCAGTTTCGAAACACGATACAACACGGAATAATGGACTTAAACGCTAACACCTACGATGACGGTGATAAATGCGTCGTGACTTCTCGCCGACGTGCAACGCCGACTGTGACACGTCTTCGCTGTTCGTTCACGAAAGCGAAGAAAATGGTTGCCGGTTGAGAAGCAGGCAAAAGGTAGGGAGTGCCCGAAGAGAGAGAGAGACGTGCATAATCGGCGCGAAAAAGCGTTTTTGCAGGATCGAGGAATGGGACGACGACGACGACGCTGCCGCGCATCGAGCTTCTAAAGCCAGCGCTAGAAGCGGAGGCTGACGTAACGACCTGCTTCCACGTACATACGTTCATACATCACACGCGAGAGAGTGAGACTCCGCGCGGTCGGGAAATGAATACATAAACTCAACCTTTCCAATCTCCTCTCCTCCCCCGCGCGCGAGCGCGAGATACGGTCGGACCGGCGCGAGAGAGCCGTGCCACCGAAGTGAGATATTAACTGTCCAATCGGTATCGCGCGCTTCACGCTAGATCGAACGCGAGCGAAGGCGAGCACATTTCTTCATCGCGAACGAAACTCGCTGTTCGATCGGCTATCGGCTCTCTATCGCCGAAAGACAATCGCGCTCGCTCGAAACGCGAGATTTTTGTTGCGAATGAATCGAAACGTGTGTTTGGTCTGTGTTTGGTTTGCTGTTTAAATTGTTTATCTCAAAAATCAATCAAGTTTCAGATATAGGTATGTTGACAATCTCGCGACTATTAAATTTGTCTCGTTTTTCGAGAAATAAGAAGGGAAACAGTGAAAAAATATTATACAATACGTAATTATATGATTAAAAAAAAAAAATAATCTAATAATAATTTTACAAAAGCGATGTTTTATTCAAATTTGAATCTAATTCACGAAACTTCGCGATAGTTGCTGTACAGGGACATATTGGCGGAGTTTGTGTTGGACCGTGTTTTCGCGCACATTTGCCGCCACCAATATCCCCGTGGCATTTCCCCTGGCGTGGCGCACGCCCGCCGTCACCCACGCCACTAAATGTCACTCCCTGAGAAAAAAAAGAGAGACGTGATCGATGCGTGGCTCGTTCGTCGTTACGTTACTTCGCGATCCTTATAAAGTTTCTTACGACGCAAGACCGCGTTGGTGAATGCCTGTCAAAAGGATGAAAGGAGTACCGGTACACCTATATTACCGCGCGTATATATTCGCGACGTTAATCAAAGAATGGCGTTTCCAGCTGGCTCGACGTTTTGTCTCTTTGTGAGGCAATTAGACGCGTTGTTCGCTGCGTTTTCGTGCGGTTTTTTTTTTTTTACACAACGCGGAAAGTAATCTCGAGAAAAATTCGTAGGAAAACGTCTGACGTGTGTCGCTTGAATGACAAATCCAATTCCGCTGTTCCGCATCGACAACAATGTTTGTTGTTTTTACGAAATTTCGGAGACACTCTCGGTGTGCGATCGCAATCGAGCTAATCGCTTGCTTGACGTACGTGTACACATACTGTACGTGTCTAGCTATTATAATTCACAACGGGAGAGCCGCTCCCTACAGGAAGTACACGGGACTCAAAGAAAGCGTGTGCCCGATGTCAGTGAATGCCTGTCACGAGATGAAAGGGATGAATACTGGTATCCCTATAAATTGTTACGGCTACAACATTACGGGCGACAGGAAAGGAATTTTGCGCTTGGCGCGTTTCTTCGTTGAATTGACAATTGCGCTTATTAGCTTCGATATTTAAAAAAAATCATATACGTGTCACATACACACACACACACAAAGAGAAATCAGAAAAAAATACCTTTTCTCGTGTTGTAATATTACAATTAATCGAAAAAGTTAATTTTCAATTTTAAAAAAATTAATTATTTCTCACCACTACCGGTGGATCACAGCTCACGTGTCTTTAAAAACGTGACTAAAGTAAAGTCACGTGACAGGGAGGAGTGGAAAAACCACACGTGACTTTAGTCGTGTTGTTTTTCCACTTCTCTCTCTCCCTCTCTCTCTCACTATTTTTCGAGTTTGATTTTCATGCGTTATTTCTGACATCTCTCATATGTATATCATGTGTATTATACGGTTTGTAAGACGTATATACTAGCTGTCATCGCGGTGACAGATTGTGTTCATTGACACAACACGTTAAAATATAAAAATAATAATAGCGCGCGCGCCTGTGTTGTGCTGGTATTATATAAAATTTTTAAAGAGTTAATAACTTAATAACAATTTTAATAATGCTTCTTTATGATAATTCAAATACAGTATCACAAATAAATTTTTTTCTCAGCATTTACCGGAATCTGATGTAAATAAATTTCAGAGATTTTGTCTCATTTTTTATATTTTTACTTTTCTGAATGTGCGACAGTTACGTATATCAGCGGGATCAGAATCAAAATATTCTTTAAAACTTATCTCCGACGTTAGCTCTCGAGAAAGATGTTACTACGTAAACGATAAAAGGACAACCGTTGCGCGTCCTCCGCGCATCGTCGAATATCTTAATTCCGGACGCGCGGAATACCCATTGCGGCAGTTTCTTTAAAATGCTGCCGGTGCTTCGAGCAAGCGTCGGACATTTGCATAATCTTAAAAGGCATTTGCAGGCGTATGTGTGCGTATGCGTGTGCAGAAGATACGCGACGGGTTTACACAGAGGCGATATACCGATGGTATCGCGATAACGCGTCAGCGGCCGATCGGATATCGGCGAAGCAATTCGCTTACGTACTGTTGCGGCCGTGAAGAAAAAACTTAATCGGAGCGACGAAATAATGACGACTCGTCGGCGTACGACGAAAAAGCCACGTATCGTTTCAACCAATCCAACGGCGTGTTCTTTTCCTCCCTTCATCGCTCTGCGATCTTATACAATTCTATCAGCCGTAGTCCGTACAAGGTAACCGTTCCAAGTACTACTGTGGTCGGACTGGATTTATTTTAAAAATAATAAAATATTTACACATGTGAAGAAATTAATATTCAAAAAACATATTTCAAAAGATATTTAAAACATTGAGACACTTGTTTGTTTACATATTTATAAATAATTGTTTCTTTGCTAAATGTCACATGGGACCGTTACCTTAGCGTAAGAAAGAAACTGCCGCACTATAGAGGACGCGCGATGAAAGAGCTGTGTAAGATTTTTCTTTCGGGGGGTCGCTCGTTCTTCCGCGCGTTTCGCACACCGGACTTTTCCGCTATTATTCTCGCTCTGTGGCACGCTATCGTCTCGCGTCGAATGGAACACACTCTTCCTGGGGGACGGAAAGGGACGCGAGGGAGAGAGAGAGCGCGCGTTTCTTCTGTGGTGGCGAACAGCATGTAACACGTGGTGGTATCTTGTATCGGGGCAGTTCCCCGCGGTTCCCCCCGCTGGTAGCGTGGTGTTTTCCTTTATGCAACGGCTGCGGCCATTCGCCGCGAATGGCAGCGTGCCCGGGGTACTACGGGTTGATGCCGAGCGAGGACACAACCGAGGACGACTTTGTGGGGGGACGCCTTCACCCCGCGCTCCCACCTTCTGGTTTTGCCGTGACTACTTTCCGTGGCATGCCTGCAAGAGTAGATTTCCTGCGGATAACGTGCTCCGTGACCGCGTGTGTGTGTGGTGGTGGTGATCCACCGTAGGCGCGCCCACCTTCGTCTGTGTGTAATAATGCGGAAAATGTCGGGCATTTCGTTTGGAGCGCGCGCGAGATAAATCGCAAACAGATGAGATATTTGCGTACGTGTAGACAAACAAATGTACAAAAAAAAAAAAAAAAAAAAAAAACAGTTCGAAGAAACTGTTAAATCTTTTAAGAATCTTCTCGAGTCTCCGTGTATAAGTAATATTGATTTATTTAGGATTAATATATTGATTTATTTTCAAGATTTTTTTTTTATAGCTGTGTGTAAATCATATAAACATCATTCAGAGGCTAGATTTATAAATGTAAAATGTAGGCTGTCTGTTGATTTTCGTTCGAGCACAACAGATGGTTACAGGTAGCGGCGTAGCTGTGCTTTTGTGTGACGCGAGAGAATATGGATATAAGAATGTAATTGATTACGTCTTGTTTCAACGACGCGATATATCCGAATTGAACGGTCATAACTCTCGAAATCGTGTTTCCTTTAAAATTAAAATGCTGATCTCCGATACGATCTAAAATATACGAGGAGGGATATCTGTCCGGGAAAAGAGAAATGATTCAGGAAGGCGACATGCTTGGATACGTAAATGAGATATCGCGAGACACTCATTTGTCTGTACGCGCGTCGTTACATACATCTGGGCGACGTGAACTCTCTCTGTCCGTCTCACTCACGTGACGTGAAGATTACATACGTACGCATATACGAAATTAAGAGAGATTCGGCTAATGAATCGGATATTTGTCAACGATTTGACCTGTAACATTTATCTATTTATCTTGCAATCATCGACGGAAACGAGTTATTTTTGTAGAATTGCCATTTACGAACGCGCGTTATCTCCTCTCTCGCACTGAAACTGATGAGTTCGCCGTATGTGGGCGATTTTGAACGTTAGTTAATTCTCTCATCTTGCTGATAGCGAAACATTTGACATGACAGTTTTCTCTCACTCTCTCTCTCTCTCTCTCTCTCTCAGCTTCTTCGTTATCTCAGCAAGTTTATCGCACAGAGAAACGCGCTTAGCTATATCTTCAATATTAATTGCAAGTGACTAAATTGAAGGAGATTTATCGACGCCTTTTTGTCGCGGGCGATTCAATAGCAATTTAAAGACTAGCGCGCTTAACCGGAATAACAGAAAGCGGCAGATTGTGGGCAACGGAGGCGGCAATTTGTATGCGGTCGATAATAATGTATAACCACCTACGCGATTCTTTCCGCGAATGTGATTCTCGAATGTGGCCGCGGGGGGTGTGAGCGTCGTGTGATGTTAAAGAAAAGAAAATCGACAATATTCCGTTCGTTTTGACTTCTCAGTGTGCGACTAGTAAGCAAGGTAAAAGATAAAAATACGCGAACACAAAAAGTAAGAAATACATTTTACTCTAAAACAACTGTTTGTTTTTGTTGTCTGATCTTGTAGCTTTTTGTTATTGCGTATACGCGCGAACGCAACACGTTCACACATCCGTCTGACCCTGAACTTTCTAAGCTAATTTAAATTCTCGGCTGGTGCTCGTAGGTGTGCTCGGAACCTTTCGCGACGGACCCCGCCTTCTTGCTTCCGGTGAAAACTCGTCGAGATTTACTCGACGAGTCGAGCGCGAACTTTTGATTTATCCGTCTCGGAAGTAAAAAGTCCCAGATTCTCTGAATTAAAGATGGGTTTTTTTTTTTTTTTTTTAATCAAAAAATCGCTATACATTTTCGCTATGCCTTCGTTTGTTATTTATAATAACATATTATGCCGTTATTTTGTCCGAGATACACACAACAGCGATCTTGGAATGTCCGAAACTTCCTCATATTACGAGAAATTTATGAGACAGTCTATACGCGAGCCGAATAAATTGTTGGCGAAACAGGTTCGCGCTCGCGAGCGGAACAATCGGAGAAAGTATCGCGCGGGGTTGCAGAAAAATAAAACACACGCGAAAGGTTGCCCTCTCCCCTCCTTCCCCAACGATAACGAGAGATCGCACGGAGCAAAGTCCCGTAAAACGTTGACACTTTCTTTACGACATTTCGCATCTCTCTCTCTCTATTTACGTACGCATTAATAACGACGCGTGATTATCTGCAAAGCGAATTCGCTCGTGCACTTAAATACGATGGTGACGTTTCTCTCTCAATTTTCATCACGTTCGGAAACATCGTCGCTCGTACAGAGAACCTAACCCGTTGGCTTCAGGTTGTTTGTTCTGGTTTCCAGCTGGTTCCAGGCCGGTCGTTTCGCGGGAAAGAAGAGAGTGTCTCCCGGGGGAGACGCGCATTAAGAGACGAGTGTCGTTCGTGGCCGAGCGCGCGCGGCTTCATTACCGGAGAGGAAACCTGTTAGTTATGCTAATATCGACTTACAAACCCTTCATTATCGCTGATGAGCAATTAATACGCCCGTCTGTGCACCTCTTGCCTCGCTGGTGCTAATGCACTCTGAATGTCTCTCACGAGATACGGATGTTGTGTACACGAAGCCGCATACCGATCAAGATTGATCTCGGAGATCGGTTTTTTTCTTGTTTTTTATCTTCTATTTTAATCGCTTCTCTCTCTCCGCTCCGGTTTTCTCTTTACGAGAGACGACAACGTGTGCGCGACGACGTGTATTTCTTTTTTTTTTTTTTTTTTTTAATTCAATAAATAAATATTATTTGGAAGAAACAAAACAAATGTGATGATGATATCTAGTGCGACGAATCCGGGATGCCGCGAGTGCACGTGAACCGCAGTAGCGTAACGAGGAGAAAATTCGCACGGAGGAAACGCGAGGCGCCGATGTGCACGAGGTCATGCAATATAAAGTGGGTGTGGTTGGCGTTATTGCACGAGTTCCTCGATGGGAGGAGAAGAAAACGGACGCGCTTTGGTAGCCGAGAAGCTAATCACATTCGATAATTAGCCGATAGATTCTTAGCGATGACAAGATCGTCGACAAACAAAAGAGCGCGTATTATTAAAATACAAAAACACAATATTCCAGAAAAAAAATTCTCGATTTATGCACGTACATTGCAATTGTCAAGAAACAAGATATCGCGAGACGGCTCATCAATAACACACTTCAAATAAGAGCGATGTCGCGTATCTCGAACGAGAAGCGAAAAACAAGCGCGATCGGTGATAGCGCGGCTGAAATCGGAGCGAATGAAAGGCGCGACGTGGGCACGTCCGTGAAGACGAAGAAGGAAGGAAGAAAATGCGGCAGGAAGAACGAGAACGCGTATGGAGAGAGAAAGAGAGAGAGAAAGAGAGAGAGATAGAGAGCCGCGCAACGGGGGGATGTTGATCTGGTTAGGTCGGAGCCGGTCGGTCGCCGGTTGGGTTGACCGGTCGCCGTCGGCATGCCGATCTGCCGCGCCAGCGAGAGGCGCGCGACGACCTCGACAGGGCGTGGCGGGTCACCGGTCCTCGCTTGCTCTCGCATAGTGACGCGGTATCGGACAAGTTTCCTTTAAGAATCTTTAGCACAAGATTTTATTACGTAAGCGGCTGACGGTATCGCGAATTTAGGACAAATTAAAACTGACATCTGAATTCAACGAGTTCTCGAAAAACATTGGCGCTCGGATGGAATGTGTGTGTGTGTGTGTGTGTGGCGCGTTTTCAGCATCAAAACTGTTAAAATTTTTGTCACACGTAATATTTTCCAATTCCGTTAACGTATTCCGCTCGCGATCGAGCTGAACGATTACGAACATTGTGGGAGAGAGACAATGCTTTGTTGACCGATCGCGGCGTGTCGGGTGCGACGCAAATCGTTCTTGCAGCCGGTGCGCGCACCTTGTTGATACACCGGCGGCATCGCCCTTTCTCACGGAACAATTCCGCGCGAGGTCGCGGCGCTGGGGGAGACGAAAACACGCGCGTGGAATTTCTAGCGCGAGCCCGCCAACGCGAATTCTCTCAATCTCTCGCCGCTCGTTCGACCCCGTGTAGAATTCTGTGCGAGCGCATTCTGCCCTTCGCAGGAGCCGCGCGCGCTCCTCTTCCATATAAGGAAACGTGCGCGCGCGCGCGCGCGCGAGCAAAAGCAACAGCCAGTCTCTCGGTAGCCGACAAAAGTTACTCCCGCGTGGCCTCTCTTGTTCTCCGATTGGTTAATGCCTCGTTCGAAAACCGCCGCGACGAGTTTTATTCGGCGCGCCGCGTACAATGCCTCGCGTAGGTGAGATACACGTGTAACCCAACGTGTTAAAAAAAGAATGGTAGTGATGTAAAACACACACAATACGGTATTGCAATTTCCGCGCGATCATAGACACGGAGGCAGACGATGACGGAACAATAGCAGCCACCACTCCGATTTTAATTGCTGACCGATAAGCCTCCCAGTCGCTGAAGAAGTGACAACATTCTTCTCTCTCGATAAAAGTTGACTTGCTCCCAATTAAATCGGAAATCAAGAATAAACACGTTCTGTGCGTGCAAGTGTTGGTGTTTTACGGTACGGAATAACATCGTTGAAAATATCATAGTAGAGAATAACTTGCGTGTGGTTCAACGTGACGCAGTTTCCGACCGAATGATCTCTTCCGAGGTTACAACCGCGAGATTCCTCTCCGTTGGGGTCGGGGGGATTCGAAGCAAGAAAGAAGCCGTTATTTTTCGAGGTTTCTCCGTCTTTTCTCAGGTCACGGTCGAATGCAATCTCGCGGATTCCTATCCCGACTCGAAGAAGTTCTTTATTTCAAGATTGTCGACTTTCGTTTTTTTTTCTTGGTGTCGTTTCTTATTAATTCAATACAAAATTTCTCTTAGAGAATTTCGCTAGGATTGTTCGAATGTGTGTCTGTTTTGCATATTTTTGCTCGCGCGTGTCGATAGCAACGTTTATTTGGCAGCGCGCTAAAGCCTCTGCTTTTTACGTGCTTAAGTATTTTTGTTAATAAAAATTTAATTTGTTATTAAAAAATATAATTTGATACATTTTTTTGTCATAGGTATAATGATGTGTGCAAATTGTAAATTGAACAACACAAAGATTACAAGTTGCATTTATATTATTGCACGTTTCTATGTTGACCATTTTAAATTCCGCTTAACGCTTCTTGGCCCGGGGACATATCTGATAAACCTACGCGCATAATTTAAGAAAAGGGTACGCTTCTCTCTCTTTCTCTCTCTTTCTCACATTGCCTTCTGCTTCTCCGCTTGCGAGGCTCAGTGACGCGCGAATAATTTAATAACACATATGCTCCCGAGCCCCGGCGCGTTTTCACGAGCCCCGTCTCTCGTACTTGCAACACGATGAGTACACGAGGAGGGAGGGCCTCCCCCCTTCCCTAACATCGTGTTTGTGGAAGGTATAATTGATGCAGGACCAGCCGGAGATCGCGTTCGCTCTTAAGAGTTTGGAACTGGGTGGAGAAAATATAGGTTGTCTTCGTTACTCGGCCTTTGGTGCGCGGCCCGGTCGCCCGCGGTGCAACACGAGGATGATATATTCGCTGCAACTGCAGCTGCAAAAGCCGCGCGCGGAGTCGAACAGCCTTAGCCATATGCCCGGCCGGTTGTTTCGTGAGATTTCGAAACTCTTGCTTGCTTCACGAGCCGCTCGTCGTGAAAACAATGAGGCGTCCGCTCCTCGTCAAATCGCGGACTGATGCGGGTTTTAATGTTTTTAGGCACCGCGTTCGAGTTTACACGTTTACGCGATTCTCTCTCGCTTTTATCTGTTAATTTTCTCAAGAACATACGCGAGTAAAATTTCGCACAAAATTACAATCAAAAATAGCTCGTTTAAAACACACACCAAGTAAATAATTAAGAGGTCAAATACGAGAGCAACAATATTGGATTGTTAGAAAAATTTATAAAAATGTCATCTTATTATTAACAATCAACAACTTCTGTTTCTTGTTGATGAGATAACAAATTGAGTAATGACTCAGCAAATTTTTTTTTGCCGTGTATAAATAAACAAAACTTGTTTTTTGTGTGCGTAAAATATCAAGTACGATATTTTAAAGATAAAACTCACGAGCGATAAGTATTTTATAAACAACATTTTTTTTCCATATAATCATTTAGAAAACCTCGATGGAGTTTACGGTTGTGAGCGTAATAATAAAGCGGTCGTGTAGAGAGCTCAGTTTCACGGCGGAAGCAATTTCTTGCGCGTCGTGTGAACGAGTTTACTAATTAGCGTTTTACGGCGAGGCGATTGTGAGGAGGAGGCGGCTGTTCTCGCGCGTGGCCGACTCCGTACCGTTAGAGCCCGGCGAATGTACCGAGAATTCGAAACAGTATACACGGAGAGCTTGTTTACCGTAATCAATGACTGTACGCATTCATTTTCGC
Source organism: Pseudomyrmex gracilis (assembly GCF_002006095.1). Taxonomy (NCBI): domain Eukaryota; kingdom Metazoa; phylum Arthropoda; class Insecta; order Hymenoptera; family Formicidae; genus Pseudomyrmex; species Pseudomyrmex gracilis. The sequence continues at coordinate 596,608 of NW_018020636.1, forward strand.
CGCCGATGATTAAGAGAGTATTACGAGGCTCTCGCGTTTGTGTTATCTCTGTTGATACCTCGGGGTCGAAACAACGTGGATTCTTGCGTTGCGCGAATAAATTCGCTTGATGAATTTTCTCGCGCGTTTTGTAGATTGTGGAAACGGTGATAGATACGCGCGTTGCATTTCCAAATGCTAACACGTACGTAACAACGTCGAACAAAATCGAACGAGAGTATCGACGCGCGCTCTTTCATCGATCGATCCAAACAATTTCAGTTCTTTCGAAAACCAATCGCTTATAGATGCTATCTTTTAGATGCGAAAGAAAGAGAGAGAGAGAAAGGCCTGAATGCCTAGAAGCATGAATGCACGACCTCGATCTCCACCTCGATCCGCGAATCCCCCACCTCTTCGGCGTGAAACTGGCATGTGCGAGGAAGGAGACCGGTCTGCTGCCGCGTTGCGTGCGCGACTCGCATTACGCCGCTGAATATTTCATTCATAAGCGGGCCGAGCAATTACTGTATTCCGTGAACGTGTGGAGAATGCGCGCGCGGCGGACGGATCGCCGTGCTTACGTTATATATATACACACACGCTGTTGCACCCCGTTGTCGGTTGTGTTGCAGCTGCAATTACGGGAAGGAGAGAGGTTGCAGCCCCCGGTTGCGCGGTGAATGAAACGCGCGATGTTCCGTTTTCACATCTTTGTTTTCTCCCTTTTTCCACGTCTTCCTTTCGCATTCTTCCTTGTTGTCGGTTCTTCTTCCTCTTCTTTTCGTTCTTCTCTTCATGAACGACTCGGGCACACACGTTGCAGCGCAAAAGTTAGCCCAAGCTTTTCGCGCCTCCGGTCGAAATTGCATTCGCGGAATTCGCGCGTATAGGTGCGGCGGTCGATCGATCGATCAGCAAACGAAGATTTTTGTCACTTCGGAGAGCAACAAAAATTTACGCGTGCACATCCTCGGGAGTACACATACTCCCGCCCGCTAATAACACGCTACCGCATTTCTGCTTGCAGAACTTCCGGGAGCATCGTATAGACGGCGCGGCTCTACCGTTACTCTCGGAGGAGCACCTGACAGGGCCGATGGGCATGAAGCTCGGTCCGGCCTTGAAGTTGCGCGCGATGCTGGCCCGAAAGCTGGGCTCCTGCACGGTGTGTCTTCACTGCGCGCACTGCCATCAAACGCCGGTAGCGGCATTGAACGCCGCGGCCGCGGCAGCGGTGACGCAACAGCAACAGCAGCAGCAGCAACAACAGCAGCAGCAGCAGCAGCAACAACAGCAGCAGCAGCAGCAACAACAACAGCAGACGCCGGGCCGACGACCCAGCAGCACTGGAAACTGACAAACAATGGCGGAGACTCCCCCGTTGGGGTCCGAAGCTGCGGCGGTCGGCACAGGCCCAGCGCCACTGTCTCCGGACCCGAACCGGGCCCTCAGGATAGAACGGCGCATACCCCGTCCGATACGCAAACCGGATGTCGTCTTCAAGAAGCCTATCAAGCAGTGACACGCGAGAAGACGCTTACGCGCTTATCAAGGAGTATGGAGACTCCGCCTGTTTGTCAGTGAAACGAACACTCGAGGGGAGTTTTGGAGAAGAGAATTCAGACTGCGGGGTTCGACACGTTCGGACCAAAGACGAATTCTCCTTGGTCTTTGACTACTTTATCGGAGAGAAAGACAGATAGAGAGAGAGAGAGAGAGAGAGAGACACGAAGGAAAAAACTATTTTTGAAAGTCTATATATGTGTGTGAAATTGATTGACTGACGAACGAAATTGAATTGAGTAAGTATAATTGCGAGGAGTTGAAGGCAAAACTCTGATTTATATCTGACGGCATATGTACGTATATACACACAGGCAGTGCTGTGAATGCTTTTACACATAAAGTCGCATCGATAATGCCTCATTAACTTTCTTGACAATGAAAGATGCAATTTCATGTGTGAAAAGACATTTGCGCGCCACTACGCCACGTACGAGAACTTAAAAAAATGTAGCCAATTAATGTGACTTTTTTTTTGTAGAGAGAAAAGGAAGAGAGATTTATAAAACCCATGTACATACGGCGCGAGCAACGTTTATGTTCGAGAGTAATCGGTGTAGCGCAATTGTTGTTGGGCGGAATTTGTTTCTTTTTTAATAAAGAAACAAATTGTCCAACGACTGCGTGAAAGACGAGCGGACTGCGAAATTCGCTATCGCGATGTAGTAAGAAAAGGAGCGGAGGTTCAACTCCTTTTTTTTAAGTTGCCGGGATAACTCGCTGCGAAATATAAGCGTTGTCTTTATAATTTTAAAATCTGATGTGATCTACATATACATATATATATGTGTACATATATATATATGTATATATATTATAGTATATATGTATATATACTATATACTAGTATATATGTATATATATATAGTATATATACTACGAATTCAGTACTTAAATCTATTTTGCACCGTGAAAAATAGGAAAAAAAAACAAATTAGAGAAAAACGCATAATATTGAACAAATAACATACTCTTTTCACTTGTAGTATGCAATTTGTTTCAATAAACGAGTCTTCCACAGCGAATGTAATGATAATTGTATATTTATTAAAAGTACATTTATTTTTTAACACATTTTCACTTTTTTAAAAAATATTTTATTTAATCGACCCAAATTCTCTTCGCGAGGCACAAATATCTTCAAATATTATATACGCAAGTACATTGACCAGACTAATTTTGTTCAACATGTAAGTGTGTAACGATTTGTTGTTTTTTTTTGTTGCAAAAAATAATCAAACATCAGTGCCTTCTTTTGTCAAGTCTTCCACGACGATATCGTGCACGATCGATTTAACCCCTTCAATTATTCTCAATTATCAAAAAAAAAATCCATATTTCTCGATCATCGGATTTTCGTGATCGCAACCGAAAGCGAAACCGCACGACATCGTTTTCTCGATCGTGTGTTCGAACGGCTTGCAAGAAGTTTGACTCTGTAATCGAGATATGACTAACCTGACTTTCAAAAAAAAAAAGAAAAAACAAAAAGAGACAAGAAGAAATAAAAGAGAAGAGACAGGAAGAGTACGTGAGAGATAACAAAAAGAAAAAAAAAGGTACGTGTACCTGTATGTGTACATATATAAGAATGAATGCGGATCGTATATAGACGCGCGAGTAAGATTTATGTATAAATATATAAAAAGAAGACGATCTATAAAATTAGATACAATTACGTGCAATAACAAATAAATAAATAAATACGTTTTTGACGCGATAATAACTTTTAACTCTATAACCGTAGGAGTTATATACGTATTTGCTCAAATCGTTGTTTCTTTTATATATTTTAACGAAGTTTTTATATGGAGAATATTACGATATAAATATAATATGTAAACTAAATTATATTTTTGCTAACGTTCTACGTGCAAAAATAAAGTGTACACAGGCGAGAGCTCACAAATATACACACACATTACATATATATATATATATATAAATATAAACATATATAAACACATCGATGACGTGTGGATGACGACGAAGTTTCGCGAACGAACCCGCGTGTAGGGAAAAAAATTGTACATTTTTATATTTTATGTCCTCTTTGGATCCTCTCGAGGTTCAACATAAAAAACGCGAACGTTTATTTATTTAGAGATGTAGCACACTCGTTGCCTTAATGTATTCACGTAATAATTAAGACGTAAGTGGGGTGGTAAGGACGACCGCGTTTAAAACGTACACCATTCGCGAGAGAAGAAGCAAGTTAGGGTAAAAAAAAAACAAAAAGAAAAAAACAAAATCGGTTTGTAAGAGACGAGCAGTATTTGTTTTTTACACATACATTAATCTGAATTTACTACTGCAGATTACAATAAACTCGTAACTGTATATGTACATATACACACACATACACAACACATAACAACACGCCTAAACAAGCACGTTTTTCCCAATACGTGCGTCCGCGCTCCCGAGTTTGCGTTTTGTGGAACGAAAAAAAAAAAAAAAAAAAAAAAAAGCAAAGATTTTCGCGGGAAATCATTTCGGAACGTGTTCGATTTGATCGAGCGGCGATCGTAGTTTAAAACAATCGGAGAATTGTCACTGTCTCTCTCTTGCGGTGAAAGAAGGAAATTCCATCTTGTATGTCGTTTCCTGCGGCCGATTACATAAGCGTCTGTTACTACTAGTACGAAATTACCAATGGTAATTAGACGTTTGTAATCGCGTGCGATATTACATTTGCCTTCCACCTCATGCAGAAAAGCTAATTGTAGGTTGAGGAGTTTGTTTACGTGTCTATTATTTATAATTAGCGCTACGATATCTTTCAACATACATTATACATATGTGCATACGATAAACGCGTGACTAAGGAAACATTTCTCTCCTTCCTGTTTGTTGCCCAATAGAACGCGACACTCGCTTCTCACAAGAGACGGGGCTCGCGCTTTTCGATTTACAAAGAACAAGCAATTAATTTTATCACACGAACTCGGGCGCGCTACACTAACCGAGAGAAATAGCGGCTTTTACTTAAACAAGACACTTGTACATAATGCTTGAGCATTTATTTATGTCGTGCTTTTACAAAATGTCCCGTAGTATTTTATTATGTAGTATTCTAAGTCGCGAGATGTGTGCGTGTGTGTGTGTGTGTGTGCGTGCGTGCGTGCGTGCGTTTACACGCTTTTGTGCGGTAACATGCGTACTGCGAGCGTTACGCGTTGATTATTATTTCGCGCAGCAGCAAATTCGTTCAACAGGAAGAAAAAACAAATAAACAAACACGAAGAAAGAGAGCGTCGAAATAATTAAATGTGATGACAGATTCTTTCCGCGAAGAGCAATTCAAATCAGTTGCGGATGACGAATAAAGAATCAAGACAAATGAAACGAAACCGGCAATATACAAGGCAAGTTTTTGTGATATTTCAAGATTTTCCATCCCCTCCCAACACACCCTTCTCACAGTTTTGTTCTTCGATATATATATATATATATACATATATATATATTTCGCTTTCTGAAAAGAAAAAAAGAAATCTATCGAAACGCATCATCTCATCTCACTCAATTTTTTCCCTCAAACTCTTTTTATTTTTTCATCGCGAGTCTGTTTTGTGTATTATCTTACGATTAATTGTCATATCATGTATAGTAGAAGTTAATGGTGAAAAGAGGAAAAAAAACAGTACACTGTTTCTGTTAAAATAAACTTTGTTGAAAAATATTATAAACGCTGTTTAATCTTTCTTCTGACCAACCAATTAAAAGTATTATGCGATAAGATTAACGAGACCCGCGCTTACATTCTTTAGAACACACAAAGAGAGAGAGAAAGAGAGCAAATAGTGCCACACCGATGCCACTTGTGAATTATTATCAGATCCGATAAAACGATAAAGAGACGTAATGTGACGTAAAACAAATAATAACAGCTTTGTGCTTCTTAAAATTCTGTAGCAAATACGATATCAGACACAGAAATTTAATTAAATTCCCATCGATACACAAAAAACGTTTATATTTTTGTGATATGTAAATGTGAAATGCGCATAATACAAAACATATGTATAATATGTAACAAGTATAGATGTATTTTGTAGCTTAGCTTTAAAAATCACCAGAAAAAGTAGTGAAAATCACAACAAGAGCCAAAGCACACACATATTGTAAGTATACACACATTATTTTTTATTTTCATACATATATGTACGGATAACATTGCCATAATTTTCTAATCTCTCGCAATGAAAAATGAGCGAAAATTAAAATATTAATTTTTAATTAATATTTTTTTGATATTACACCTTTTTATATAATAACATGTAACAATTTTACGTTTATTTAAAATTTCTTGCCTCTTCATCGAGTCCGCTCAGATCGTCATTTCAGTCTTGACTGCAAAGAAAGCGCGGTTATGAAATTAAAAAAATGAAATTACTAATTGCAAAATAACAAAATGAACACTTACACCTGCATGAATCGCGAGCACACCGTCTTCTTCGTTCGTCAAGATTTCTACGTGAGCTTTTCTGTCTTGTTGCACATTTACGACTTTGCCGGTACACTTGTTGTTTATCTTATCTCCAGAAATAACGTCGCAGTAAACGCCAGGTTGCAAACACGTGTAAAGCGTTTGCCTGAGATCAAATCTGTCGTTGTTGATAGCGACGAACCCGTTCTGCCCGCGACAGAAGGCGATTTGATTCTGGCCGTTGTCCCACCAATTCTCGATGCCGGTGTTGTTGGCGACATTTCGGAACCGCACCATGTTATAAATCTGACGCCATCGATGCTCGCAGACGAAACCGTTGTCGCAGGTGTTATCGGGATTGATGATAGGAGACAGAAGATTTCCGTTCACATCCTGGGGCGGAGTGTCGTCGAAATTGTTGAAGCTGAAGGAACTCATGACGCGCGGGTTTCCGTAAGGATGGGCCAGCATGAAAGCAACCGCCATCTGCAACACAATCGCTTTCAATTAGAGAAAGAAGAAGCCAGAATCATAAACTGTATTTGATATTGTTTTAAAATAGAAATATTTCCCCGTTTGTTTGAATGGAAATTTTTTTTTTTTTACTTGCCTTGTACAATTTGGACGACTTGTACGTGAGAATCTCAGGGTGTCCTCGTTGCGTATCGTGGTTGTCGATAAATACCAGAGCGTCCCTGGACGGCAACAAACCCCAAGCTTCTCCCCAATTGACAAACCACTTTAGATAATTGTTTCCCCTTAAGGCGTTACTGATCTCCATGCCGTGTCGAAACTCGGTAACCGCGGCGAAACCGTTGTACTCGTACTTGCTGATCGCCTCGCCGCCGTAATCGATCACTTCTTGAAATATGTAAGGTCGCGCGTCCTTCGGGAAATTGTGCTGAGTGTTGAGATTTTTCAGTCGGGAATAGATCTCCTTCAAATCGTTCGGCCACATGTGTTTGGCCGCGTCAACTCTGAAATCCCGAATCAATTGCGTAATGAGACTTCACTGGCGGAAATGATATTGCAACAAAACATTTTTATGGATGATAAAAATTTGCAAACCGAAAACCAGCCACTCCGACGTTGATCGCGCTGTTTAAGAAATTGACAATTTTCTCCCTTACGTATTCTTTCGATTGATCGAGATCGTGCAAGCCGACCAATTCGCAGTTCCGCACATTAACCGGATCCTGATAGTTCGTGATGGCGCAGGGCGAGTTAAAATGATTTCGCGTGTACGGTACCGCCGGGTAATCGAGGGTGTGAGTGTTCGCTTTCGAACCGCCGGTGCCGAGTGCGGTCTCGTGGGTGCCGGTCATGTGATTGAACACCACGTCCACGTAAATCCTCACGCCGGCGTTGTTACATCTGCGAACCATCTCCGTGAACTCCTTCGCTGTACCCGATCTCGTGTGCCAGATGTAGGATATGGGCTGATAGCGTTCCCACCATGGTCTGTTCCCTACGATTACGTTCTCCTGGATCGGAGAGACCTGCGGAAGTTGACGGGAGTTTCTCAATCATCCGCTCGCGAATAGATTAGTAGTGTCTTCTCCCTTTTGTATGGTGTGCAACATATTTAATTTCTGACAAATATATAAACTGCACAAATCTCTCACACGGCTCTCAAAATATTCAACAGGAGAAACAATGAAATCCGAGTGAGAGCCGAGCGCTGGAAATATATTTGTGAGAAATATATTTTTTTTTTTCAAATGTTACACTTAATGCACATAATTCGAAATTAAATTTTGTTTAATTAAATTCAATTTGAATATCGGATGTTTGGTTCGCATCTGATATAGAAACAACCTCCGTGTGAAATTTAAAAACTTATTGCGAAGAAAACACTGACCAAGTCAAACATTTTTGGATTTAATTTTTAGATTTTTTTTGCTTCGCACAAAGAAATTTTTATTGCGTTGCTAAGTAATCGCAGATTTTTTAAAAACACTTGTCGCTCTCTTTATTTCTAAAATTCTCACCTGAACACCGCCGTATCCTATGGGACCGAGGAACCTTTCGCACTCGTTAGCGATATCCAGCCACTTCCACTCGAACAGATGCACCATTCCATCGTGACCGGGCACATAATGCGAATCTTTCTGGCCGGCTACCGCCGACAGAATAACTAACGTATATACCAGCACTTGCATTCCGCACAATGATGACGCGGAACCATCCGTCTTGAGTTATATACACGAACGCGCGAAGGTCGGTGTCGCTTTTCAGATGAAATATTACGTGAACCTTACGTACATATAAAGCGCATGTTATTGAAGAAAATGTAATCGTGTTTTTTTATTATTGGCACAGCTGGAGCAAACACATCCACGTAAGACTTTTATCTCGTTACTTAACTAATTCGATAAATAACATGGTTAAAAAATGTGACGTATAATAAAATTGAAAATGACACAAAAATGGCAAAAAGTAACTTGTAACAAAGTCGTTGACTGAATTTGTTATGAAGCAACTACGTTGTTTTGTTTTTCGCTTGACGGACTGCCAGCGATAAATAAGTCATTGAGATATAGTAAAGCCGTCAAAACACACACGCACAAGTCTATTTATCATTAACTTGTCATTAACTTTTCTTATAGTAGAAAATTTGCTTTTATTGTACTTTTTAATTAGAAAGTGGCTTAATCTTTAGAAATTATTCTTCTACACAAATCGTGATCGTTATTTCTTATTTATTCAACTCTAGAACCATAATTGCATAGCAACTTTTTTTTCATTGAAAGTCGACGAGTCCAGTTAAAACTGCTTAGGATGTGAAATTATTTTATGAAATGTAAATTCAACTCCGCATTGTCTCAAGTGATTGGCTCGTAAGTTTATTTTCTCGTGTTGTTACTCGCACTGATTATATATGCATAGAACAAACATAAATCTTGTGTCAAGTACAAATATTTCTACGAAATGGAAAAAACAAAAACAAAATTGAGTAATGCGGACAAGCTGACGAACGATGCGGAGAAATCTATTAGCGGTGGTAGACAAAGAGAAACGAGATATCCCTCCTTCCAACTCCGATATCTATCGTTCTCAGAAACACAAAGTGTTATTAGATATCCGGAGCGATATTTTTTCAACTATGCGTTCTGACTTACAACGAATTTGATTGAATGCGCCAGTGCGTTCTCTTTCAGTGTGTAGTAAAATACTGAAATATTCTACTACACATTGAAAGAAGACTCACTCAGTGCGCACTAGTGCATCCAATTGAATTTGTCGTTAGATAGATTGGAACAAAAAATAGTGCTGCTTATCTCGCGCATACCGCCTTATCGCGAGTATTATGTTTGTTTTTTTTAAGTTAGAACGCGTAGAATCTAATTGGCATCACTCATCCGACGCGAGTGCGTTGCTCACACTGGGGATTTATTTCTCACATCGCACAAATAATGAAACGCAATATTTCTGCGCACACATAATTTTTATTCAACTATGAGAGAGAGTTATACATTTCGAAATCTTCGTTGTTTCACATTAGATGCGGATTTGCGACACGCTGTTTCTTCTGAAGAAGTAGTCTCTCACAACGAGTTTTTACAATTTTGCCTGTAATAATAAAAAAAAGATTTAGATAACACCGTTATCCGAGGTAACTTCCAATAGCTGAACATTTGTTAATAATTATTGGATATGTAAATAATTTTAAACAACAATTCCCGATGTTTCAAGTGCTCTTTAAGATGTTTTTAGTTTTTAAATTCATAAATACTCTTTGTTGATTCTTTAATAATATTAATAATTATTACTTCAATAAATTTTCACTTATTGGAACAGTTGCCTTCTCTTTGTTTCGTAAGCTCGTTACTTCTTTTACACTCACCTGAATATGAAGAGCGAGCACACCCTCCTCGTTCGACGGGATCTCAATATCGGCCGTACCATTGTCGTCGACCGTCACCGTTTTTCCGCTGCAGTTACCGTTGACCAAATTTCCGGTTATTACATCGCAGTACGTGCCACCGGGCAATCCAGTTTGCAACCTTTCGCGAAGATCACCGTCAACGGTAAAGGCAACGAAACCTTTGTTGCCGCGCGAGAAAGCGATCTGATTTTCTCCGTTGCTCCACCAGTTCTCTAACTTTTCATCTTTAACCAGATTGCGAAACTGGACCATGTGGTAGATCTGCGGCCATCTGTGCTCGCAGACCCAACCGTTCACGCACCGGCCGTCCAAGATCTCGGGCGAAATAATCTCACCGTTCGAAGTCGCGGGCGGTCCTTGGCTGGGATCGTCGAACGCGTAGGAACTCATGATTCGGGTGTGACCGTAAGGATAAGCCAGCATGAAAGCTATCGCCATCTGATATAATTCAAAGTACGTTGTAAAAAAATCTTTTTAAATTCACAAATGTGCAAAGTTTTTTTCTCGAAGTATCAAATTTCACCTTGTAAGGTTTCGGTTCCTTGTACGTGAGAATGTTGCTTCCACCGGCGCCGTGTCCTCTCTGATTGTCGTGATTGTCCACCATGGTTAACACGTCCGCGGAAGGTAACAATCTCCATTTATTCGGATCGCTTATTGTTTCCAATCTCGACAATTTATCTTTGTTACGGAACATAGTGCCAAGAATGATGCCATATTGAAATTCGATGACATTTGCAAAGCTGTTGTATTCGTATTTGTTGACCGCTTCCCCACCGAGATCGATCACCTCCTGATAGATGTAAGGTCGCGTGTTCGGCGGATATCCGGCTGCCGTGGACAGATCCTTCGTTCTGTTGTAGATAATCGCAAGATCCTGGGGCCACATGTGCTTGGCCGCGTCAACGCTACAGAAACGAACAATGTGATTTAAAAAAATCCCGATACATTTTATATTTTTAAATATTTAACATGTAATATAGGAAGAGAATAAGAGAGAAAGAGAGAGAGAACAACTTTTACAATTTTTGTTGCTAGAAAAAAATTATATATTTTTGCAATAAAGTCATTGCTGCCGCGTCATTACTCGCTAAAAAAAAACTCAAAATAAAATTAATCAATGTGTTTCTCTTAGCAGCAAGTATATTCTGCACGCGCGTCGTATAAAATTGCAACGAGTAACACGAGATTTTCCATGCTTTGTGGCTTTACTGCCGCGAGATGTCTTCTTGTAGATGTGGCCGCTAATTTCGAGTGCTTTTTATTTCATACGCGGCACGCCGAGATCGGTAGTTAACGCGACGCGGGTCCGGGGATCAACATCCCGGACAGTTATTTCCGCACGGAATTACGAACGTTGACGAGCTCGTTTAATTAATTAACGCTATCCGGCCAATTAAGATTTTTTACCGTTCGGCGCTGTATTACTGCAAAAATCTGAGTTAAAAAATATATGTATATTATTGCAAGAGTAGGCTCTTTTGCTTGTTGCCAAGTCGGTGCAACTCGGTGGCTAACGCATCGAGGATCAAAGTTCATTGCAACTCCGTGGAAAATTGATATTACCACGTAACGTTATACATTTCTTCTTTAATTTACTTGTGTGTAACACGCGATAGAGTTGAGAGAATTATTTTGTGTATTTTCAAGTTATTTCTCTTTCTCTCTCTTCGCGTTAATTGAATTATTTACACTATCAGATTATCCTTGCGTCGCGTATTTATATTTGTCACCAAACTGGCGATAAAACGTTCGTATTAATTGCCGCGTCGCGAATTTTTATTTCGAAAGTTAAGTTAGTCGGTGTGCCGTAATTATGAAATGTAGAGAGACATTTTATTCGATTAAAGCGACGAGATAAAGAGGTATATATACACAAGAAAGAGAGAAAAAACATTTGATATTACAATTCTCATTAAGAGAATTCTCATTAAGGCAAGATTGTGGCCTTCTTGTTTTTTTTCCTTTAAGAAAAAAACCACGCCGTTTTCTCGAATTACGTGCAAAATTATCGCACGAAGCGCGTGCAATAATTTTATCGCGTTTATATAGTTTTGACACACCTAATCGTTATTGCACGCGCAATCGAGAAATCGCGTACATGAAAAAGAGAATTTTTTCGCAGTAAAATATATTTCGCTTTTTTTTCTGATGAAACGAGAATTGTCGTTACACTGAAGTGGCGCATTTTCTTCTTTCTGTGTACGTGTAATAGCTAATGAAATAGCATGTCGTGCAGCAGGTACAACGCATACACACACACACACACACACATACACATAAACTATATCTCCTGTAAGTCTGTACGACCATCAGTTGTATATGTGCGTATCGCCGCATTTCTCCTCAAGAGACACAAAGACATTTGTAGTTCGCGATGTATAGCGCGTAAGTCTCGAAGACGGCGGCGCAGCCCGTTATCATTCCCGACGCGCATATCGCTCTTCCGCTTGTGGAAGCCCATCGGTTCATTACGGGGGACGGTACGATTTCGCTACGGGTTACAATTACGAGCGAAGCGCGTAATTAAAAGCTGATGTTTCTCATTTATTAATGCAACCAGACGAGCCGGTCTTCTCTGTCAGGCCGCGCGCGGCGCACCGCGCACTCGTCCGGTTTAATGTTAAACATCATCAGTCTTCGGCGCATCCTTGACGAAGGAGAAACAGAGAGAAGGAGAGAGAGAGAGAAATAAGAAGAAACAGAGAGATATGATAAAACTCTGCGGAATGCGAGATTTTGCTTTTTCGAATTTTACGTTTTCTCGTTTGCGTATTTTGCCGCGCGGATTACGCGTATCAATCAGCGCGTTGATTTTGCGCCCGCAAATATAGAAATTATCGATCGTCGCCGCGAATGACTCAATTAATTTTGCGCGCCTCTCTCTTCCGCCTAGTTAGGCGAGCTCGTTCGCATTCGATGCGATTAAAATATCGTTTTAATGAATCAAAACGAATTGCTTGCGAGAATAAAACTTCGCGCCGTAATATTTATCGGTCAAAGAGCGGGAATAGATATAATTGCGAATAATTACCGGAAGCCGGCGATTCCGTGATCGACGATGTCGTTGAGGAACTCGACTATCTTTTCGCGAACGTGTTCCTTGCTCTGATCGAGATCGTGGAGGCCGGACAGTTCGCAGTCCCGGACCTCGGTAGCGTTGTTGTAATTCTGGATGAGGCACGACTTGTGGAAGTCCGCAACGGAATACGGAACTGCCGGATAATCGAGTTGATCCGGCACTGCAAACGAACCACCAGTGCCGTACGCGGGATTTGCGCTTGCCGTCATGTGATTGAAGACCGTGTCGACGTAGATTCGCACACCCGCTTTGTTACATCTGCTCACCATGTCTCGAAATTCGGCCTCGGTCCCGGAACGAGAAATAATCTTGTAGGACAGCGGCTGATATCGCTCGTACCAAGGTCTCTTGTCGATGATGAGATTCTCGTTTATCGGGGAAACCTAACAGAAAAATTTGTTCTGTGTCACACGTTCAAAATACACACCGCTTTATTCTGTCAAAATTCTCGATGTTGGCGGAAACAATATTTTGTTACGTTTGCTAATATAAATACACAGTATAATATTTATTTTTTTAATTTATTTCTTACTATGTATTGATATTAATTTAATAACAATATCAGTATATATGTTATCTAATATATTTTGGAGTAACATAAAACAGAATTCAGAACCGTTCGTTTTACGTACTTGAACACCTCCGTAACCCATCGGACCGAGGAAGGTCTCGCATTCTTTGGCGATGTCCTGAAACTTCCATTCGAACAGATGAACCATCGTGGTTCTACCGTCCAGATAATGCGGATCTTTCTGGGCGAGCGCGCCCGCCAGCAAGGACACGAAGCTGAGTGCAAGAAACGACATTGCGGAACTGTGCACGAGAATCGTCGTCAATCCCATATGAGCTCGAAACAAATAATGACAACAATTTATATAGTACTGCTAGGTCGATGTAATTTCCGTCAATATTTATTCGCACGAACAATAGCAAAGCTGATAGCGAAACGATAAACATAACGTATGTCACTCACAGAGTTGGCAAGAAATACATTGGCAACATTTATCATTCTTTGAAACGACGTTAATTGCTGATGGCCAAGGCGATTACGTGTGCGATTGTCGTTACGGTTCGATACTAAACAGATGACAATTGTCAATAGAAACGCGCGTGAAAGAACATTAAAAAAAAAAAAAAATAATAACAAGATATGCGCAATTATTTGTTCAACACGAGGAAGGAATTCGTAATGTTACTCTGAGTCTCTTCTGAGCGCGCGTGTCTTTAATCAACAGACATAAAGCAAGTGACATCATCAAAAAAGCTGTTCGAAATAACAAGTTTTGAGATATTTAAATTGCATGTGATATTTTTTTCAGTATATATAATTTATTATATATTCACATTTTTAATGAGAGTTTAATCGATTCTCTCTATATAGATTTTCGTCTTATCTCAAAATTATCTCTATCTTTTCTCTTTAATGCTCGGTTCGGTGCCGCAGAGTTCTTTTTAAAAGGCCATTTACATCAAGACGGGGGCAGCTTCAATGGCAGATGGTGCGATTGATAGATCGAGACGGACTAAATCCCGCCGGTGTCTTACGTCATAAATGTAGCCGGGATGCTGGTAGAGATAAGCATAATTATTTGCGACGCGTCTGCCATCTGACGCTCGTAACGAGCCGATCAAAGAGGGGAAAGAGAGAGAGAGAGAGAGAGAGAGAGAGACAGGAAGAGAAAGAGAGAAAGAGAGAGAACAAGGTCGGCAGGGAGGTAACGGGTGCGAAATGTCACGATAATATTCATCGATCTCTTTGGCGTGTTGCGCCGCCTTTCGCTATTTATTTGATATGAATTGTCTGCATTTATCACCCGTTGCGTCGACCGTTCAACATTTGCCACGCAAACTACCGGGAACACGGTAGAGCGACCGCAGAACGGCTGGAATAGAGCGTAATCCAAGCGGTTTGAGAGAAGCGAGAGATTTACGCGAGAAGAAAATCACGAGGAGAAAATTGTGCGATATTTTTTGCGCTATTTTTCGACCAAACAAAAATCTGTCTTCAAAAATTTGTCACGCTGTTAACAAATTGTCTATTGGATGAAGTGAGATAAATTATGTGAATAAAGAGATAAATAGATGGGACTCGTGAAACTGTCAGTAATAAATGAAGGATCATTACGAGCAAATACAATAGCACACTCGTGTATAAAACATATGATTTTATTCCAATAAATAATCAGACATACTTGATATTTGGATTTATTAATTAAATAATAATTTGAATTTATATACAACAATTAATAAATATTGCCAACGAATTTATATAGTTTCCAAAACGGAGAAACACGGTTTTAACTTGTTCGACATAATATTGTTCCGCAATTTAATGTGGAACATTTCAGAAACAAATCTTTTAAAGTTAACTTCTCGGAGTTGAAAAATTTTGGCGTCTTTCCAATTAATTAAAATGTACTCTATCTAATTTGTGTTCAGTAATTACTAAAACATTGTCAAGTTTTTTCATCTGATTCTTGAGCTCCGTGATTCTAGTCTTCTTTTAGGGTTTTTTTTTTTTTTACATAAGAACATAAAAAAACATTACAATTATCGCGCTTCAATTTGGCAAACGATATTCCGATCGAAATAAAAAAAAATTTTACAGTAAAAGGAAAGAGAAACGGGAGTAGAAGATAAAGGATCTTTTCTCTCATATCACACATCTTTCTTTATTTTATATATACCTCGACTGACTTGGCTATGGTATATCACAGCAGTAAATATAAATCGAACTTCGGGTAGAATTATATACCGATCGCCAGCGAACTAACGTTTTAAACTTTATACGATTTCATAGAACTCTGCTTTCTTCTTTTGTTTGTTTGTTTGTTTTTTTTTTTCTTACATAGAGCTTCATCTTTTAAACAGAAAAAAATATAGATTTCTGTAATTTTATGGCACGTTTTCTTTGTTTCGTGAAACGAGAGAAATCAGAATTGTCACACATACACGCGCGCACGTGTGAGCGCGTGTACACACGCAACACACAACACACACACGCACATTCGCACAACGTTATATACTTATATCATTAAATCTATAGCAAAAACGAGATTTTGTCATCTTTATTACAATCATCGTAGCAAAGTAAAAACAAAAAAGAACATGGAAGATCGATAAGATAAAAACACAGCACAGTTGATATGAAAGACACACAGCGAAATTGGCGAAGAAATCGTTCAATTAACACGTTTACTGTCACCAATTGTTCAATTCGTGTTTCTGTCTTGAGACGTTCATCGGTGAGAATTTTCTTCAAAGTGTGCGTGTGTGATTGCGGCAAGACCGTAACAAAGTCGAGACAAGCTGTACAAAAATTCATTTCGGACGCTTTGGACACAAGCGCAAATCGCGCGTGTTACACTGTGCAATTATCGGACGCGCCTGCACGTCGGTGTGACGATAAACGTGTTAATTAGATTCAAATTGTCACGAACGAAAAACAAAACAAAACAAAAAAAAAAAATGAATCGATAATGTCTGCGCGACAATTCGTTATTCACACACATTACACATATACATCCATCTGCGATTATAACATTGTAACGACAAGTTCGCGCCACATTAGGCTGCTCAACGATGTAATATAATATATCGAGTATTTTGTGCAACTGCGTCCCTCTCCCCTTTTTGAGGGAGGGGGAGAGGAACAATGATGTGGCGAGAGATGTTCCGGGCATGTGCCTCAAATTGTGTACGCGGGCAACACACACACGCTCGGAAAGAGCTTCGTTTCAACGATATTGTATCTCACGTACGTGTAGGTGCGGGAAACACCCACGTGATATATTTTTTTTTTATTCTGTCTTTTTTTTTTACATAAATATCTCTTACATGTAAAAAACAATCTATAGAAATATATCGCCGCGCACAAACAGACGACAGTATACACGATACATATATAGATAAAAAGTAAAACGTGCCGACATTCACAAACGTATCCTTGACACCTAACGCTATCATAAGCTGCAATGTGCGACAACATAACGAAAAAACATTACGTACTAACTAGTGTGTACGACAGCCGTGTGTTTGCACTTAAATTGATTGTCCCCGGTGTTTTGACAACGCGTCGCTTAAAAAACACAAACATCAATCGCTCGCGTTTTCAATCGTCACCGCGGACTCGTTCGTTTTTTTTTTTTTTTTTTTTTTTTTATCAAAGACACGACGGTGTGTGTGTTAACTTAACTACAACGCAATGTTATAAAGTTTATTTTCATTATAATCTGCAACCACGCACGAACATTACACTTCTAGTAAAATAAACAAGTAAAAGGCTCCGAGAAATTCAAACAAAATCCAAAGGTCTCAAATACAAAGTGGTGGCTTGTGAAAAATTGCATTTCTATTAAGTAGATTAATTTTCATCAAGGTCGAATCAGCGTACATTTTATGAAAAAACAAAGCAAGTAATTAAAATAAATTAATTAAAAAAATTGAACACAAACTCGCAAACTAAACTTCGGTTTGTTTGTCCCATGGCTTGTCAAAAAAACCTCAAAAAAACAATAAGTAGTCAACGTAGTGGGAAAATTTCTTGTTTACACCACCACCTGTGTGTTTGAGGCTCATATTTGGCTCTTTTTTCTCTTTGGATTACATTTCTAATTCGAAAGCTAACGGCAATAGATAACAGCGTTCGTATTGTTTTCGCGGAGTTTACGTAAGATTCCGCGCGCGTTTTTCTTTTCGCACCTCCTCCTCCCCGATCTGCGTCACAGCCTCCTCGCTACGATTTCTTGATAATTAATGGCGCGACAACTGGAAAAAAAAAAAAAAAAAATAAGAAGAACACAAACAAATCTTTCTGCAAGACGAGAGTAATAACGTCCAAAGAAACGCGCCCGAGAGAGCTCGGCTGAGAGAGACTCATCTGTTACTGTCAACATCGTCGTCCATCGTCGTACCAGAAATGATACAGAAAACGCGGATATTTCCGTCGCGGTGGTATCAAATCTACTTTTAACAAGCGCACGCGTATATAGTAGATTTATTTCTCTTGAGAGTTCACGTTTTATTGTGACTGCACATATTGGATATGTTCTATAGTAGAGTAAGAAATTCGATAAAAGTGTCAACAGAGCGCGTTGATCGATAAGACAGAAGTGATTTTTTTTTTTCGTTTTTTTTCTTTTTAATTAAGAATAATGACGATGAGGTCAAGTTTGGATAGGCGTGAAAATTTATCATGACAAATTAAAGCTCGCGAGAAGATAGTGTATGGTTACACATGACGTGAGTTATATGTAAATAACCTCACCACGGAGGTGTAAATAATAAAAGACTACGATATGTGTTTAACGAAGCGGCGTCTCGAGACACACACACACGCACGCACGCACGCACGCACGCACGCACGCACACACACACACACACACACACACACATATATATATATATATACACGCGCACATAAACACACACACGCGCGTTGTTGTTTAATTTATTCCCAAATCAATTAAGATAAATGCGCAACAATCGTTCAATGTTTGACTGAACGATATGTACAAGTGCCCCGAGACGTCTGGTACGCACAGGTTTACACACACTTAACGTTTTTATAACAGAAATACGATATATTTTCTCTTGCAACAATAACACGATTGTCATATGTCTCACGATGCCCGACGGCTGTGATATAAATCCGCCGTGAATGTTTTTCCGCGATCAACGTTTGGAAATTTATCGAGACGAGAGGTGCATCCCGGAACGCGTACACGTACGTTCCCGAGCCCTTGTCTCGCGGAAAAAGAAGCTGTTTTTTTCACGCGCGAATGATGACGGTCTAGTAGTCGCGCGTCACTTCGCTGTCACGCGCGTCGGACACGTTAAGAAAAAGAGAGAGAGAGAGAGAGAGAGAGAGAAGAAGAGAGGAAGTCGCGTCAGAGTGCTTCTCTCGCAAGATGTAAAAGCAATACAAAGTAACCGCGCGAGTTAATTGCTACGCGTGATTAGAGCGCGCGTTATCAAATACAGCAATGCGCAACACCGTTTCGCGCGATCAAGTGTAATGATTCTGTTTGTCTTCGATATATTTATCTCAACATGGATGGATATAAAGACGTAGAGCCGTATAAAGCCGCGAGTTGGTCGCGGCCGAATCTGCAGACGGAAGCGCGAGACGAGAGATTGATGACACAAATAATATCTTTTTTTTTTTATTTTAGAATATGTGCGTTTTGTATAACCAAACCAAATTTCTGCGGCCCTCGTGTCGGAACATTATTCTGATGTAAAATCCGCTTATTCCCTCCGGTCGAGTTGCCGATTGTTGTTGTTGTTGTTGCAATTCTACGAATTGTTCCGATTGTCTCTCTCTCGATCGCGGCAATTTTTCCTCTTCCCGTTGCGTTTGCTCCAGGAGGAGCTTCCGCTGCTCCTTTTCGGACTGTGTCTCTTCATCCCGCTCGCTTGGTTGTTTCTTCTCGCTTTCCTCTCGCGGTTGTACATCCGCCTGTTGTTGCTCGTCCGCTTTCTGCTGCTCGTCTTTCGCTTCTTGCTCTCGCTGCTCGTCTCTCGACGGACGCGTTTCTTCTTCTTTTTCGTCTTCCTTCTTCCGCTCTGCTCCTTCAGATTTCCGCGTGATTTCTTGCTGTTTCTCCGCCTCTCTCAGTTTTTCCTTCTCTTTTTCCAATTGTTGTCGTTGAAACTTTTGTTCCGCCTCTTCCAATTTTCGTTGCTGTTCTTCTTGCTCCAGCTTCCGCTGCAGAGCTGCCTCCTCTTGTTCCTGCTTACGTCGCTGTCCTTCCTGCTCGATCTTACGTCGCAACTGCTCCTCCTGCTCCAGTCTACGCTGCTGCTGCTGCTGCTCCTGCTGAAGCTTCCGTTGCTCCCTGTCCTTTTCTATCTTCTGACGTACTTGCTGCTGCAGATGGCCCGGTTCCTTTCGTTGCGTCGATTCTTCGCGCTTTTGTTCCTGCTCCGGTTGCGTTTCCTGATGCTGTTGTTGCGGCTCCTGATCCGCGTGAACGTGAACCTGAATCACATGTTCCGGCTCCTGCTGTCCCTGCGACCGCACTCTCTGCTCCTTCTGCTCCTTGTCCCGCGCGTCGTCCGTCGTTTTCTCGTCGACGACGGCGCAAATGTCCTCGGCTCGCCGAGGCTGGTCCGAAACGGCCGCGATCGGTGCGGCCGTGGCCAGAGGTTAGTTGCTACCAGAATGTTGCTTCTGATCCGACCCTTCGTCGGAATCGTTCGACGTGCTCCAGGTCGTGTAGCTGCCGTACGGATCCAGAGACGACTGGACCGACATGCTGCGACCCCGTCTCCTCATTCCTTGGGGGGAGAGTTTTGTGGGGTCGACGCTGGTTGGATCTGCCTGCAACAAATCCCCTCATAAAAGAAATCGATTGATTCGTCGATTTATGCGAACTCTCTCTCCGACCTAAGCTGATGTTAAAATTTGTAAAGTTGTTGTTTGTTTGATTTGTATAGTATATGAATAATAGTAGAGATAATTCTTTTGTAGAATAACAACCTGATAAGCTAGCGCGTTCATGATTATCTCCGGCGGAACCAGCCCCAACGGATTCACCTCCTGCATCAGCACGGTGGCCGGGATCTTGTGGAACTGGATGTACTGGATGAAGATGCTTATCACGTCTTTGAGGTCTTGATGAGGATTGTTATCGCAGTGCTTTTTGCTCCACATTAGTACAGCCTGAAAATAAGAGATTAATCAGTCAGAGAAAGGAAACTGTTTTAATTAACCCGTTTTTTGTTTGTTTGTTTGTTTGTTTTTTTTTTTTTTTGACGTGAACGAATATTACGCGCCTGTGTTTAGAGATAAAACGGAGCGGCGTAAAAAAGCAGGCAAGGGGTTAAATGTGTTATTAAAATACGATTTATGCCGGGGAGGAAGGAAATTACTTGAAACTTGGTAAATTCGTCCGCGCGCAGTTCGTCTCGGCGAAGAATCAACAGAATAACGTCTTGGGGCAGCAACGTGAAAGATCCCAGATTCAACACCTCGTTGCCGTGCTCGTCGACGAATTCCAGTATCTTTGTGAAACATTACAAAATAAAATACACACGTAAGTACATATTATTGAAATGAGTTCATTAATTTGTTCCCGAGTTGTGTGCGCATGCGCTTTCGTGGTGCTTTTGTCATCAATTTGTTTACCTTCTTACTTATAACTTTCGTTAATTTATACTGCATATAACGGTTCGCCGATGCTAACAAAGCGCAGACCGTATCAACAGTTACGCAGCATTGAATAAAGCCAATACAAGCGTGCTTAAGTTGAGCTAATCCGTACTGATCAGCGGCTACCATTACACCTGCGAATACAGATTGTTATTTTATATCAAGCATCTCTCTCTACATTATTAATATACGAGAATTATTACGAGGCGAGAAATACATCCGCGACTTCTGTCTCCTTGTAAATTTGTAATGTAATAAAACTATCTCGCAAACGTGTGTCTACTTTCTACGCGGGGATAAGATAAGATAATGTCAGGATGTAGCTGTTGTACATAGGTATAATGAATCTACGTGGCGAATAATGGATCGGCCTGTATTAAAAAAAAAAAAAAAAAAAAAAAAAACCAGGCTGATTTGTATTGTAGATACGCACAATGTATAATGAATTCATTACCAAGCAAAGTCCTAGGCTG
>NW_018020636.1:618196-662496 GCF_002006095.1 Pseudomyrmex gracilis
AAAAAAAAAAAAAAAAAAAAACCAGGCTGATTTGTATTGTAGATACGCACAATGTATAATGAATTCATTACCAAGCAAAGTCCTAGGCTGCAGTGTCACACATCCAGTGTGAATGTACTCGATCAACTGGCGGAAGACGTCGGGCTCGAATTCCTCGATGATCAGCGTGTGGTGCTCGTTCGTTTGCGGCTGCGATAAGTGAGATGCGTAAATATTGAAAAAGAAGAAATCGAAAAGAAGAACGTCGAAAGGGTGAAGCTTAAAAAATCGACCCGTGCTAAAGCGACTTGCGTGGAAGTCTGTAAGGGTTGGTCCAAAATTAATTAGGGCGTGAGATATATGTATGTTGTATACATAGGAAAGTGATGATGATGGTAGATAAAATGTGTGTCGCAGTTATGATGTTACTTCAATTAAAAATGCAGAGTTTTTAGCATGAAGCTATATTGAGCATTTAACATCGTTAGAAAGATAAATAAAAATATTTCTCTTCTAACTGATAACCCAGCGAACATATATAGTCAATTGCTAGATGTTTGTCAATATCGTTCAAATAAATTTCTTAATTTCTCGACGCAGCGCTACGAACTGAAAAAAATTTTATGCAATTAATTTTGTATATACGCAAAATGATATATCGAAAGTTCAATGATACTTCTATAAATTTCGTTCGCTCGGTTGATGCAATAAAATGCCAATCTACTGCTACAGTGGATCTGATAACTACGAGAGCGAAACCTATAATCGAACATGCATTTTTTGCCAAATTTAATCGTAATCGTAGAAGTTCTATGAGGTGTATCCAAATCTTGATTAGTCACAAATTACAAGATATAAGATCGTTCATTAAGTCGGATTACATTAATTTATCAAACATGAAAACTACCTAAAAATTAAAACAACTTCTCTAAATAGTTTCTAAAGAGATCCAACGAGGATATACAAGGAGCGTTTGCAGAAGTGGAGTCGTGATTAAAATGCAGTGAGCATTTGAGTGAGCCGCAGTGAAAAGAGAGAAGAAGAGAAGAGAAATCAATATCGTGGATCAGAAACCGCACGGGATGGAGTTATTACAAAAGGAAAACGGGAAATATACAAACATAATTTTGATATTTGTATGTAAAAAATTTTACATAAAAGTGATTTATGTTTCAAAGTACCTCTTGGATGGGTGCCAGTTGCTGCGTGAACCCTGACCGCTACACATGACACATACAAATTGTACACTTACTTATTTCTATCCTGAATAAAAGCGGGAAATACGATATTTCAAAGATGACCACGATAAATATGCAAAGCGTCTCAATAATTGTGAAGAAATTGTTTTGAAACACAAACTCTCGCGAAGTAATTGACTTGCATATTGATGAGTTTTATAACTGTTTTAGTGTTACAATCGTTTAAAAAAAAAAAAAAAGAAAAATAAAACTTGCACGAATAATCACAAAGAAGACGCTTTGTATATTAAACGTGTTATTTTACATTTTAAAGAAATTGTTCATATTTGTTCTACGTGTTATTTATAACATATCACGTCTTTTGATATTACAGTGAACTTAATATACAGTAGTTTAATATTGCAGTAAACTTAAATATAACACGCACGAAAATATAGAATTTTAATTCTCTGATGAAATAAAATAAAATCATTTGAATTCTCTGATAAAAATACACAAACGATATTTTCAATTATATCACGGTTAAAGGAATCTGCTATTTTCTCTTGTTAATTCATTTTATCAAAAAAATATCGCGTCACACCCACGCGTCGTACTTTTACGCACCAAATGTATTTTCGTCAATCAGTATCGACGATCGATCAAAAATAAAACGATGAATTCGTGAATTAATTTACGAAACTACAAATACCTGGTGTGCCGTGTTCTGCAGATTCAACAGCGGCTCGGAACTGCGCTTGAGAAACAGTCGAATTTTGTTTTCTCGCGTCGGCGGATCTTTCTTGCGCTGCGGACTCTCTTCGGTTTGATAAAGCATTCTGTGAAACTTTCTGCAAAACGACAAAATTATCGTCACACATTTCCTGAATCTGTAAAGTCAATGAAATAAATCCATCCGTTTACAGACCTGCTTCTGGCCGCGAGTACAGCTTTTACGGCGCAAACGGGCTCTCTGGTGGCGCCGACGAGGAATGTCACGTCACAAAGTTCCGGCATACTTGCCAGAAACTTCATGTCCTCGGCCAGGCCGGTTTTATTCTCGAATATCGAGTAATCCGGCTCCTCAGCCATTTTCGATCCCGAATCCGGCATCGGACACATGTCTTCCTGCAGTTTAATTCGCGTCGTTGCTCAGTCAACGTAATCGTCAAAACGTTAAGAGTCGCTTCTATTTTTATTCAATTGTTACTTATAATTATTTAATTTGATAAGAGAACGACATTTCTCTTCGAGCAATTAGTGCGTGTAGAGGCTATTTTTAACGCGATACTCTGTGCTTCAAAACTCGCCGCCGATGCTGAGGATCTACAATTTGCGTCACGCGAACTATAGACTTTCAGTAACGCAGCGGCAGCGATATTTGAAACACGGCTGTAGCGCGGTGGTATTTACACTTGTTCGTACAAAACAACAACGTCTATGAGATTAAAGATTTTATTCAATTATTATTATCTACGCGTGCAGTGTCGATAAAAATATCGCGCCCTTTTAACACACCGTGTGTATATGAGGGGATTGCATAGAAAAAAAAAAAAAACGCTTTCGCACTGATAAATAATTCTCATAAGATCTCGCGAAAATGTGACATTTCTCTTCTGTTGCTATTTTCAGACGGAGCTGAGCTTGTCAGAAGCTAATATTTTTTTCAACACCGTTTTTGCGTTTGAACTGCCACTGGCTTATATCCGCGTGCTCATTTCTCTAATATTTCTTTGTTCAAACACTTTGTTCGCAAGAACGTCTTGAAGACAGAATAGCCGTAAGTGTTTCAAAGAAGTAGAAAAAAAAAAAAAAAAAATGACACGAAGTGAAGTGTTACCTGTTGCTTTGGTCCCGGAGCCTCTTCGCTTGCCGGGCTGCTTTTCCCCCGAAAAAACAGTTTTGACTTACTTCTCGAATATCGTCAGAGGAATCAATCGATCAGCTGTATAAAAAAATATGCGAGATCAGAATTAAAAAAACTTAATTACCGAGACGAGAGTTGTGAGAATCTACA
Source organism: Pseudomyrmex gracilis (assembly GCF_002006095.1). Lineage (NCBI taxonomy): Eukaryota > Metazoa > Arthropoda > Insecta > Hymenoptera > Formicidae > Pseudomyrmex > Pseudomyrmex gracilis. Next base: position 621,371 of record NW_018020636.1, read on the forward strand.
CAACACAGGAACCAAACAATTCGCGCAACTGTTTGGTCCTCGAATCAAATTGTTTCCACAAATTCGATGTCATATCCTTTGTTCGGCAATGTGTATTTACATTATTCGCGAATTGCAATTGTTTTTCCGCGAGAGCCAAGGAAAATACTATTGTAAACAACACGATGTTTTCAGAAACTTAAAAAGCGAATTTAAAAAAAGAAAACACAAATAAATCGCTCGACAAAACACCAACGTTACGTTATCACGATAAAATGTTGACTTTATTGCGAATTCGTCGAATGTACGTCGACGTTTCGTGATGCGAGAGAGAGAAAGAGAGTACCTCTTTATCGAGCTCGGGATGCAATTGACGTCGCACGATTGATCGTGCGAGTTTCCAGCGCGCAGAATGAACTTCGCCCGTAAACCGCCGCCCCTTTTCTCGCGAGAGATGATGGGAACGAGGAACGGCTCTTCTCCGCGACGGAGGACGACGAACCAGCCTTCCTGCCTCAACGAAGCACTCGGTGGTTCTGTGTACGACGAAGGTCGAATTCGTGAATGGACGTGTGTGACCGGAAAGAGAGTTACAGAGGGTGACGTCTCTCTCTCTGTGAACACGCGAGCGAAGAGAGCAGAGAACAGATACAGAACTAAACTCCCTGTCGATGAGAGGCGTCGGACACAAGGCGTCGCGGCGCCTGCGTCATACGAAACCACCCTCCGCGCGTCGTCGGCACGACCCGGAGTGCTTCCCCTACCGGGAAAACAGGATTATTTTAGACAAAAAATGGATGCGCTTCTTTTGCGATTTATAACATCAGAACGAGGCGAGGTCTTGTCATGAGGTCTTCAATTTTATTACGTTTGAACAACGAGCAGATGATACAACGAAGCAAACCTTTTTTTGATTAGATACAAAACAGTTGCGACCGCGAGATCATTGTAACGTCACAGGAAGCGCCCGAACTCTTGTTCAAACGTGCGAGAAGAATACAATTCTTCTTGTTTATAAGAAATCTCTAAACAATATATTACGTCAAAAAGTTTTCGATATCTTTTCAAATGTGAAGATATTAAAATTAACTTTGATTAAACTATTTGCAACGCAAAATTAAAAATAGAACGCGAATACTACCGCACATGTAACGAGAATTCGGGTCAAGCTCAAAACCTAACACTGTAAAGTTGAAGTCATTCATGTTGGAGAAAAAACTTCTATCTCTCTTCGGGACTACGTTGTCTTCTTCTTCTAATCAATATCGTCGCAACAAGTTGCATAGCTGCAAGAGACACGGAGAAAACATGTTGAATTCAACTGCAATTGTTTGCGTGTGCAACTACATTTATGAAATATCTTGATTCCGGAAATATTTAAAAAATAACTAAAAATTGTAATGTGAAAATAACTAAAATTTGTAATTATATATAATTATTAAAATAAATATCTTAATGTAATTTCAGTCACATAATATGTACATTTACGAATTTAAACTTCAACATTTTTGCAGATAAAAATTAAGTAAATTTCTAAAACATGCGGATCAAAAACCAAACAAAAACAAAACATTTCAGCTTTGAATTGCGTCTCTCAGGATATTCGCAGGAATTTGCCTTTTGTCCTTACGGAGGCGCTAGGACATGCGCCTCCCGCTGATGCCCGAGAACGCGTGCGCAAGAATAACGAGCGATTTCATTCTTGTTTGCGTAACAGCACCCGGATAAAAGATAAGCAATTCGATAGATGGAAGAGAGAAACGATTGATTTCACGCTAAGCGTGAGCTTTGTTAGCGGATGGAAGAATTTCTCGTGTGGAGAGATTCGGAAACGTGAAGATTGGAATCGTCGCGTCGTCCTTCGTTTTTCGCTCGGAAAAATCGAAACGACAGTGCTCTATAATCCTGCGAGTCTGTCGTGAGATTTTTCCTACGTCGTTATTGATCCTTTCGAGCACCGCCGCCGTTCACCTTGCTCCTCCATCACGCGCGATTGGTGGGTGGCTGGAATAAGGTCAGGGCTAAACGAAAGTGTGCCGTGTTCCATTTTCACGCAATGTCCTATAATCACGGAGTACTATTTATACTCTGTCTCTCTCTCTCTCTCTCCTCTCTTCCTCTGAAATATATCGTTTTATTCACAGTATTCAGGTTTATGAAGTACATCAGATAATATTGTGCAAAAGATATCGCAGCAGATTGCATAGTAAATTTCAAAATTTAGATTTTAATATGGTTTTATTTTGATTTAAGATTAAAAAATTGGAATGTATAAAATATATATACGAATCCACAGGGATTGGAGTGCACGATTGTGTTTGAAAAACAATTAGTAACATAAAACAACATCGATTTTTTATTCAACACAAATACTTGCACGTTATGATAGAGGTTCGTAGTAATGATAATAATGATAATCATATTCATATATATATATGTATATATATACACGAAATAAGGCACGTTCGATATTAATTAAAACGCGCGACGAGCGCCGTGCGTGCGCAAGATACTCGCATTATTTTTATAACGCTCTCTCGCGTTATTTACGTTTATTATTTACTATCGTCTTTCTCTCTCGCTCTCTCTCTCTCTCTCTCTCTCTCTCTCTCTCTCTCTCTTTCTTTCTCTCCCGTACGATACGCAACGTCGTTACCACATATGTAGAAAAAATGTATAATATAATCTGTATAAACAATTCATCGTTCTGCACACTCTCGTCGACCGAAATTGCGAAGCGGATTCTCTCGCGCGAGATCAATCTGCGTCTGGCAATCACATTTCATCTCCTCACGCAATCTGTTCAAACGTGTCTCGTGTGTCTCGCATTGGCAAAATTGCGAGCTTCGAGAAACTCGATTAATTTCTAAAACGAGGGGAACTGCTAATTCGTCGTATCTAATTAAGCACACACATTCGTACACGTAGCTGGCGATTTAACTTGCCGCTTCTTTCTATTTCTCTCTCTCTCTCTCTCTCTCTTTCGTTTTCTCTGCGAAAAATCTCTTTACGCGATTAAACGTACTCATACGTTAAACTCATTTTACACATACACACATACGCACACACATGCACATACACACATTCGCGATGAAATCTCACACGCGAAAATTCGCAAAAATCCGACGCGTGGTTTGTTCCGTCCGTAAAAATTGCAATTCCTCAAGTCTTCACATTACGTGTCTTCTTCAAACACCTTGTACATTCGATTCTTTTCCAACAAGACAGGATATGCGCGTTTCGACATATACGTATTTTTGTAGCTTTTCAGAGCAAGAAAAAGATACGCACGTAATAGTTCGAATGTTCGCTATGTAACGTTTTTTGTTCGAGAGAAATATTAAAGATTTCTTAGGAAAAGTTGACGGAGAAGAGAGAAAGATATGTATAGAAAGATGTGTATAAAATTTGTTTTAGCATTTACATACGACACGATTCGCACAAGAATCAACTATAATATAGACAATTTGTTTTTGTTTTTTTTTTTTATAGAAAAGTAACAATAGTCGACAATGTTCTTTCCGTTCCATGCGCAGCTCTGTTTAACGATCTTTCGTTGGCACGCAAAAATTCTTTTTTTTTTTTTTTTTTCACGGATCGCACCTCGAACAATTCAAACACGGTTGCCGAAAGGTTGCGCGAATATGTTAAAACGGCGTTAAAACCACGCGCTCGTAATTTTCAAATTAGACTTTCTTCAGGAAAACATGTTGTAAATTTTTAAACATGTAACTAACAGACGAAGACTCGTTAATGACTTCGGATTTTTTTAAATTTATATATTTTTTTTTTTTGGTTTTTGTTTTTACACGTGAAGACTTATATTACACTCCTTTGCGTCGCGCGCGCACGACTGACAATCATCGCATTTCGTACAGTGATATGTCGTTGAAAATCGGAGCAAATCGGATTCCCGTCCCCTACAAAAGTCTACTGCTCTCTTACAAGGTTACTCGTTTCGTGTGACATTTCGGATTTCCGCGTCCGATTCAATCACCGGTTCGACGATCGACGGTCGAGTTTTTGTGTTTGCACGCGCACTGTGTCAAAAGCGAAGACAATCTCTGTAAGAGGGTAACTCACGCACACGTTCGCACACTCTCTAGCCACACTCTTAAATCTACTCTCTCTCTCTCTCTCTTTCTCTCTTAGGCGGTACTTATATCCTGAACTGGCATCAAGACGTTGTTATATCTTACACGAATGTACAAACAGCAGAGAATCGCAAACAATTCGCCTGCGCCTTCGGAATGTTTCACACCACGCAACTCTCTTTTGCCGCGCGTCGTCTTTAATTACCTATAAATATACTTAAATTATAATAGTATATATATACTAAACGAACTAAAAAAAAAAAAAAAAATACTTTTTCTTATCTGAAACGTTTCGGTTTCGCAATTGCGCGACGCGCGAGATGTGGAATGCAAGACAATTTGACCTCTCGAAAAGAAGTGACAAGAAAGAGACTGTTAGACGATCAAAGAGTGCCATCGCGAATCGTCGACTGGCAATACACGCGACAATGACTCCTCGTGATTAATGAGAATTGTCGTATACAGTTTTTTTTTTTTTTTATTTTAGAGAGAAATCGACGCTAAGAAAAAACGGACACGTCTCTTTACTTGACATTAAAATTGCTACACTTTCAAAAAACTCCTTAGAAAAAAAAAAAACGTGATCCGAGACAATTTCAGGACACGAACCATCTCCCAAACGATTACGAAATACATGCTATTTTGCGAAAGTCGTTGCGTGAGAACAACGCACTGACCGGCGACTATTCTGACGCAACTGACGTTTGAGGGGAGAGGTTGTAATAATCCTCTCGCGTTTCTTTCTCTCCCGAACTCGTACGTGGCAGTTTGTAAGGGGGCTTAACAGAAGGGTTGGTACAAGTGCGCGGATATCGTTATCTAATACGATCTCACCTTTAAATCATTCGCTACACGCAACTACGAGTTTTCCTTAAACAGCAGAGTTCGCTTTTTTTTCTTTTTTTTTTTTTTTTTCAGTCGCACTTCGTCTCTAGTTTAAAACGAGCTTAGAATGGAAGTAGATTTGTTTTTTGTTTACTAAGAGAATATTTAAATTTGGCACTTGATTTCTTTAAGAGACATTTTTATCGCTTTTTTTGTGAGGGGAGTTAAACACACGACGTTTTAAACGTGTTTGTTCTTGTCATAACAGAGAGACGATTCGCTATTCTATAAACGGACAATCGACGATTCGCTCGCAAGGACAGCGATACATCGTTCCTGCACCGATGGCACCGAGCATCTTCGCTTCCCCTTGATCCTCTGTTGGAAGCGCCGACGATCAGCGAACGAAAGTGACGATCGAGAGCTATTCGATGGGTCGATACGATCACGTTCGTACACGATCTTGTATCCATGTGGAGACTGTTTGTGATCTTCCTTTTTCTCTCTCTCTCTCTCTCTCTTGCTCAATACTACATTTATTTGACTATAACATAAAACACGCAGAACACTCTCTCTCTCAAGACTTAATCGTTTCGAGCGTCACGTGGCGTTCAAAAAAACACAAAAAAAAAATATTCTAATTTAATGCGATTTCTTGAGTACAAAATTCTTGCTATAAAGCATATTGTCCTCGCGAATTCGTTTCTCACATTTCGTCGATGAAAATTCGACGAGCTTCGCGACGGGGAATGTCGGGCAACAATCGAAGATTTCGCACCCCCGATCGTTCGAGCGGGTGTTTTCCGCAGAAAATTGTTCTCGGTGCCGATTCCCGAATTTATCTGCCGAAACGGGTCTTGGCGATCGAATAGCGTTTCCCGGACAGCCAGAATCCGGCGCGCTCGAGATTGTGCGGACGATGACGACGCGGTGAATGATGATGAGCGCGGTATCACAGCTTCGACGGATCGTAATTCTCGAAGGACCATCTCTGACGCGGCGCGTTCGGCGAACACTCCTCCATCACCAGTTGCTGCTTGTTTTCCGTGATCGCGAGACACTTGTCGCTGCTGCCGTGCCTGATGTGATTAGTCTGAAAAAAGCGAGAAACAAAATACATATAAAAGACTATCGAAACGATTTTTGTGCATAAAATTACGAATCCTCCGGCACGTATCGAGTATTCGATTATTATTGCAATTACCTTTGCTTCAATCAACGATAAAAAACATTTCAGAATTAATAGATATCTTATAAAAATATTTCACGTTGATTGCAGGTGTTTCTGTGTAATTTTTTAATATTAAAGAAACAAAATAAATGTAACAAAGTTAACAAAAAAATAAATATATTTCCCTCTCTATTTGTTTAAGCATCGCGTTTGTAATCGGACAATTAGGAAACAAAACCAGGTTGAAGAGGTAGCTTCGTTTACCTGAGAATTGTAGATCCATTGTTGATTCCCTTTACTGCCGTGGCAAGGATAGAGGATGACATCGCTGCCGCTGTAGTCCAGACACGACTCGTCCCGACGGATTTCACCCGTCTTGCTGAGCATCCAGTACTAGCGACACAAACGATCTCGATTAATGCTTCAAAGAATCTACACAAACACAGACTTGCCTACGCGACCGCTCGAGACTCTGACAGACGCTAATCCGGGAGAAACATTTTTTTGCGCACACATAACCGAAGGGCGAAGAGAAAAGGGTCCGAAAAATTATTACAGGCTTTCCCGAAACACGTATACATGTATGATATATACAGGATGTCCCAGAATTGCCGTACAATCTCTCGTAGGCAGATAGAAGGAGTAAAACTGAGTCGAAAAGTTCTGAACCATTTTTTTCTATTATTTATAATAAAGAAAAAAAGCTCACACACACCAAGCGTGCGGCTCACTGACGTGCGCCTGGCTAAAGGTCTGCGCTGATTGGCCTGATTTACTCAATAATTACTTCTTTATTATAAATAATAGAAAAAAATGGTTCAGGACTTTTCGACTCAGCTTTACTCCTTCTACCTGCCTACGAGAGATTGTACGGCAATTCTGGGACACCCTGTATATGCGACTGTATTTCATTATGACAAGAGTCGTTTGTTTCGCTATTACGCGACGGATCGATTACATGTAAACAGAATACGTATATATATATATACCGGCAGAATATTAAATATGTGTACAAATTTCTCTCCCCCCTTCCACTATGTATGTGTTTTACAAAGCGCGCGCGTTCTCGCGTCCAATATTTATTTATTCCTGGAAAACGAAACGGTATATATCCGCGATCGGGGAAATATTTGCGCGAGCTATGCGACAAACCGCAGACATGCAAAAATGCAAAGTCGTTCGATCCGCGTTTAATCTGTTCGTATATTGTGCGTTACACGGGACGTGAAAATAAGCGCGACGTCCCCGCGAGAGTATTGTCGCGCGTGAAACGAGAGCGGATTTTCCCGCGGTGTTGGACCGGACGAGGGGGAAGAGAGGGAAAAAGGGCCGGCGATCGATTACACACGCCGCTTGTAAAATAACTTGTCGAACGGCCGTTTTGTACAAACTCGGAACGAGAGACTAACGGTTACATATCGCTCCGAGCGGGCGCGCCGAGTCGAATCGAGCGCGCGAGCGAGCGCGTCAAAGCGCGAGACTCCGGCGTTCTATAAATGAGCGCGCCGACGATAATCGCGTTCCGCGGTTTCCCGAAATCGCGCTCATCCGACGGGGGGGGGAAGGTTGCGCAATTCCAGTCGACTGGAACTGACAGCGACGCGTCGACGGCGGTCGCGCGTGTCGTCCATAAAAGCAATTGGTAATCTCTCTCGTGGCTCTTGAAATTTTGTTTACGCGATGGATCGATCGAGCGATCGATCAAACGGGGAATTCAAGAGCGCGCGAATTTGTATAACGGGGTTGATACGCCGCTAAATCTATAATTTTTAAAGCAATTTTTAAAGAAGATACACAGAGAGATTAATACATGAGAGAATTTAAAGCAGAAGAGAGAAAGAGAGAGAGAGAGAAAGAAAGAGAGAGAGAGAGAGGGAGAGAGAGAGAGAGAGAGAGAAAGAGAGAGAGAGAGAGAGAAAAAGAAAGAGTGAGAGATAAAGAGAACTGGTTTCGGAGAGCCGCATGTATATTCCCCTCGTAATTATCACTAATTTAATACGACAAGCGGACACCAGGGGAGGAAACTATGAATTGGGACGGGCGGGCGCTGTCAGAATCGTCGGGTCGACAATATAGTGTTTTCAAGTGCTTTACAAGTATAATTAGGGAATAGCGCGGGCAACGGAGATAACGAGAAGCAAGCATTCGCTACACACATGCATCATCAAGCATCGTTAGCCATGCGCGGCGATCCCGTTCCCTCGCGCGTTCCATTCTGCCTGAAACTCTCAAATCGGAACGTGTTGTGCCAGCGATGTCTGAAGTATATTATACAACTATATTACATGAAACACACGTAGCGCGTATCGCGCATTGGTTGCGCTTCGCTTCGGTCTGCACACAATTACACACACACTTTTGTATATTTGTGAAACACACACAGACGTTGCCGGAACAAGCATCGTGTGTGGCAATTCAACCGTGAGGAATGGGGTGTTGGAGAAAACAAAAAAAATACACGCGCGCGCGCACGTGTCGGTCACGATGTGTGCACGTCACGTGAGCGTGAATGCGCTTTCCGATGTGAGGTATACACGCGACCGCGATGCTTACGCATCCCGCTGATTCCCGCGAGCGCGTAATATGCTGATGATAATTTCGTACGCACGCCGCATCGGGGAAAGGGGGAACATATACGCATTGTGTCCGCCGCCATAAACGGATCGCGGCTTTGGGCTATCTCGCGCGACGCACTCGCCTTCCCATCCGATGATACGGTTATTCATCTTCCGTCATCCGCGCGCGACTCCGATCTCGGATCACCGGCGCGTATCTTCTCCCTTGCCCCCCTCCTCGTTGCGTAATATCGCGTATAACAACGGGGCGGAGAATTCGCGACTTTATCAGTGTCACGCGAGCGACGACCGCGAGCGCGTAATTGCCGTGAAACCGAGGCTTAATTGCGTGGGCAAACAGCTAAATTAAAGCAGCGCTTTACCGAGAGTAGAAGGGAGGGGCGGCTAAGCAAGCACCGACTGATTGTGTTTTTGGTTGTAACCGGTTGCCACGGTTGTTAAACGCTCGCGTGTGCCGTTTACGTGTGCGTTTGTGAATAAACGACAGAAAACGTTCCGCGCGCGCGCGCGCGCGTATATACGCGCTCCATTCCGTAAGGTTGGGTTTTAATAACAGACCGCACGTCGACCGAATGAGCACAAGAAACACGATAAAGCGCGGATTTGCGCGGATCGTGCTCGATTTCGTTGAGTGGCTCCGCGCGCCACTAATGAAATTGTTGCTTATGTGTACATAAGAGAAAAACTCTTTGTACACATCTATTAAGGCAATTTTTATTTTTTTTCTCTCGCTCGCGCAAGGTAAACGTCTCAATGACCGGGGTTGTCAAGCACCCCACTTGGACATTTCTTTATTAAAAAAGCACTAATTTTGTAACGAAGTACTTACGTGCGTGAAATCAGAGAACTTAACATTTGAAAAACTATATTTTAAGAAAAACATTTGAGAAACATTGAGAGGATGCGATTAAATAATTCACACATCTAATCGTTATTCCGTTTTTAAAATCCTCAAGGGGAGCCAATAAATTTTATCTAATCTAATCATTTCTTTGTCTAATCTAATCATTTCTTTAAACAAATGATTGGTCATTGGGACATTTGCCTCGAATATGTGACTTATTCGACGTCTTCGTTTGTAAAAAGAAAATTGTACGATTGACAGAGCACACAAAATACAAACAGAAATTGAGATGTAAAGTATGAAAAAAATCATAAGAGAGAAGGGAAGAGAAAACAAACAAATGTACATCTACTGCATGCGAGGTATTTACACTGGGACGTCTTCGCTCATTTGCGGGACGATTCAAATCAATTCTACCACTTATCAGCGTAAGAAACTATGATAAACCCATAGGTAGCTACACGGCAAAAGACAGCACGACCGAGGTCATCGCACCGGGGAATAGCAAGAGACGTGGATTGATGAGCACCCGCACCAGATTAGCGACGCTATTAATCGCGTCGTGAAACGCAACGTGCACGCGAGCAAACCGCAAACGCTTTCCCACACAAGATCTCTACTGGTTTATTTATTTATTTATTAATAAGCCGCTTTCATTGACTCCCGACCTCGGAAATCCGTGTATTGTGATGAGAAAAAAAAGATACGCCCAACCCGATTAGAAAAAGCCTCAAACGAGAGATTGTAGCGTTCCTTCCTCGGTTTTAATCCAAAACCGCGTCATATTTACTGCGTCGCGCGACTTAACATTCCTCTTTGATACCTGATTGCCGCCTTGACGGTGACACGGATACAATCCCACCGGCTGATGCAGGTCCTCGGATTTTCCTGCCGAATCTATACACATCCCGCTGACGATTTGCCTTATCTGCGTTGCAATTCAAGAGAAATTCACACGATTACTTTAGAAACGGAAAGGAAATTTCATCACAAATCGCTCATTCCTGCGCGTTTCGTGCGCGCCGTGGTTTTATCTATCCATCCAATTCGAGAATCCAAGCAGCTGGAAACGCGAGCACACATGTGGCATGCGGAACGGACGCGCGCGCGCATTTGTGTATGTGTGTGTGTGTGTATGTGTGTGCGTGCGCGAGTTACACAGACCACTCGGGCCTGTCATTGGGGAAACGATAACGGATCGATATCGTCGATGAAACGGAAACTCGATTTTCTAGTAATTTGGTATGTAGCGCTGTGCGATTAGCTCTCTCTCTCTCTCTCTCTCTCGCGCGGCGGAATTATGGGGACTCGGGCGCGCGCGTTTTGGAACGCTCGCGATCCGCACATTGTTTACTCGCACCGGATTATACGATAATAATTAGGCTAAATACTGCCGGGTTATTACACGTTCCCGTGTTCGGGTGTCGCCGCGCCGCGACGTGGAAATTGGAGAACGATCATATATTTAACGGCGGAATTGATTATCACAGCAATATCGATTATCATTTACCGCTGAGCGTTTCGGAAGCCATCGCTGATGAATGAAAATCATTAAGATTTGATTACCGCGATACACAAGCACGTTGTTCCCAAGAACGTTTTTGTGGGAACTGCCTCGGTTCGGCGTGTTGCGGGCAAAAATAAGAATCAAAATTTTGCAATCGAGAATGCGCGCGTTCCGCGACAAACATCGCGACGAGAAACAGCGTTGACCAAAATGGATTTTCCAAACGTCGGAACGACGAACATAAAGAAACTCCGAGGCGGAAAACGAGAAAACCACCGTACCAAATTGGACAAAAAAATCGCGTTTCCGTTTTGCAACCCCCCGGAAGGCAAACGCATACACAACATCAAAGCACAGACAGGTGTTTCAGGCGGGACAGTTTACGTTTGCGGTCAGTGAATTTCTTCGGTCTCTCTGTATTGTACCTGATTTCCACCCTGTCGGTGGCAAGGATACAGTCCGCACGGTTTGTGCAAGTCGGCCTTGCGAGCGGGCGAATCCAGACAGGTGTTGCCGCCCTCGCCGAGATTTCGCACCTGTTTGTTTGTGTTGGTTAGTTAATAAGTTTTTTTTTTTTTTCCCCGACACGATGTCTATTCCCTGAACGCATCGTTACACACAGTACACAACTTCAAAATGTATATAATATCGCGTATGTATGTATTTTATAAATAACACAACACATCTCATTGTCGGGAGAAAGAAAGCGTCATCAAACGACAAACACATTTCGACACATTTCCGCGCGTTTATAACAACGCAACATGGCTGGCATTTCATTACGAAATTTCCACATCGAAATGGAAAATCACAGTGCCGAACGAATTAATTAAATACGAGCGAGTATATATATATTCACAGTTCGAAATGTCAATATCGCTGACATTAGCTTTATTTCAATATCAGAGAAAAAATACACAGCCGATGACGTAGATCGCGTCTGTGCCTGAAAGATAATAATTGAATTAATGCAATTGTGACTCTCTCGTGCCGCGAAGCGCCACAACGAGATCCGCGCGTATTTTTGCCTCTCTCTCGCCGGGGAGATATCTGAAATGGAATATGGAGGGGAAAAAAAAAAGGAAAAAAAAAAGCCGCAGACTTTTCCCATCGGACGATATGTACATATGTATACAATTTTTTTGTGATTTCTTTTTTTTTTTTTTTTTAAACACAAATCCGCAGCATGTCTGCGGAAAGCAGGACCGCGCCGCGCGGTGAGATTGCGTTCTCCATTTTTCAAATAGACGGAAACAAATTGAAAATGAGGTCTGCTCGTATTTCGTTCGGTGTGACGCGCGTATATTCCGCAACCGGATGTACATACACACGACAAGTGCGTGTGCGCGCATTCACTTTCGTGTGCGCGCGTGTGTATATATATATATATATATTATATACATATATATATATATATATATACACGCGCGCGCGCGCATAACAGGCAGATGCATTCAGTTACGAAGCTCGGTCAGCAGTCCTGATTTCGCCGCATGCAAGAATTCTGTGGTCGTTGCAGTTTCAGCGCGAACATCTTCGTCCTCTCTCGTTTCCCTCGAACCCCCACCCCATGAAGATCGACCCACCCACCCACCCGCCCCGTTCTTCCACCGTTCGTAGAAGTCGTCCTCCTCGTTGTCGGCATCCTCGTCGGCCGACTGGAATAAAAAACCTCGTGATTTATAGCCAAGTATATCCCGAAGGTCGATAAAATTTCAAAAGCCTCTGCTCCCGTCGACATTATTAAAGGGGCGGCTCGAAGGCTCTTAGTGAACTCGATGAGAAATGTGATCTAGTATTTAGACAACTTTATGATCTCAACTCTCGCGCTCTCGAAGAGAGAGAGAGAGAGAGAGAGAAAAAGAGGAAGAGGAAGTTGGAAATCTTCTGGTGTAATATAGTGCCGGGAAGTCACGTATTTCGGACATCTCCTGGATTTCATACCTCGTTATTTTATAATCCAAAGAGAAGAAGAAGTATCTCCTTTCGCGTTTCTTTGCACCGACAAAATTCTTCCATCGTCCAGGCGCGAGAGAAAGAGAGAAAGAAGGAGAAAAAAAAATCGCAAATCTCGGTAACAGCGACTTTCGAAATATTTTTCAAGAAAATTGTGAAAAACTCCGTTGTGCGCGATAAATATTGCAGACACTTCGGTGAAAGTCACACATGCCGGATCGACGTGAGATTGCGGGAGCTGAACGAAAGCCGCGCCCTCGTGTCGCGTTTTTATCACACACCGCGCGCGGTTTGCATATAACATCCATGCAGTTCGCGTAGAACGAGTCAAAAATCGCGTATACCTCCCTCCGGAGATATATATATATATATATATATCTCTATACGTATATACATACACGCCCTCTCCTCCCGCTCGTCCCACGTATGTGGAAACACGTGCAGTCGAAATTATTCACGTCGTGCGCGATTTCTGGACCGTCGCAAAGCTAGTGTGAACTATAAATCCGGTCGTTCCTTCTTCCCCCCCCTCCTCCCCCCACGATAGAGAAGGCCGAGTGTGATTTAGTCGGCTTTTCGGAAACAAATAAAAAGAAGGGAAGAAGAGACACGGGGTATGTAAAGGATGGCAATGGGGCGAGAAATCCCGAGGAAGAGCAATAAGAATGTGAGTTTTGTTGGCGCGTGACGTTTGATGTGAGATGTAAAACGAATTCCGAAATTTTCTCTCGTCAGGTATAGAATCAATAATGATTCGATTTCCTTGATGAGACAATCAAACATCCGAACAATCTCATTCTCTTCGTCTTAAATGAGCAACAATAAAATCGGACGCAAAATTGCAAATTACACAAATTTACTCCCCCGTTGTTAAACTCTCGTTTGTGATTTTTTCGCCGATAACACGTTCAAACGAGCGAGTCGCGTCTCGGGATTCAGATCTGAAAAACCATCAATTCCCGACATCCAAGCGGCGAAATTGTAAGTTTGCATGGGCGCGCGCGCGCATTCCAAAGAGTACGCGCGGCCGCGCGAATGCTTCTTCGCGAAAATGTGCGCCCATCCTTTATGCATTCCTCTCCTTTTCCCCATCGTTCTTTTCGCGATGTTTCTCTTTAGTTTCCGCTCGCACGCGGATACCGGTGTCGGCGAGATGCGCTCGGACAAAGAGAGAGTGAGAGAAAAAAAGAGAAAGAAAAGGAAAGCAAAACACATTCCTTGTCCTCTACGCCGTGAAAAACGTGAAAGCGAATCGCGACACAGCGCGCGACACAAGGCGAGCGGAGAAACGAATGCAGAACGAGGTAAAAAGAAGGATCCCGATCGATTCCGAACTGTTCTGAATTTCCTTGCTTTTTTTATTTTTTTATTTTAACGTTTGATCGGAATATTGCCTTCGCGCGCGCGCGCACGTTACGTACGTAACCGTGCGCTCGCCGTGTCGACGACGACGACGACGACGACGACGACGGTGGCGTGAAATTGTGATTCGCGCGAGAATACACCCGCGTGGCACACACAACATCGTGATCAATGGTTTTTGTCTCGCGAATAACGCGACAGGCCGCCGCAATTTGTACGCGCGAATATATACGCGCACGTAGCGCGAAACGTTACGTATTTATTTCGATGTCATTCTATCTTTTTCACCGCAAACATCGCGCGTAAACTGGAATACGCGGGGGATTCGCGCGTGTGGAGTTCGTATAATCCGACACTCTAATTTTTCTTTCTTTCTCTCTCTTTCTCTTTCTCTCTCTCTCTCTCTTAATAGTTACACGTCGAAAATGATCTTTTTTTGAACGTTGTTCAACAGCGCGGAACTTTTGACAGATATTTCGTTGTACTTGTTTTTTTTTAAGCATAACGGAATAATATCATTTTGCGAACTATTTGGTTTTCTGTAAGTCCGGCCGGGGATCCGTCAGGGCGACGAAATACGTCAACGACCGGGTCACACACTTCCGGTGTTATTAAAAGCTGAAATATCTTTCCCGGATAAACGGAGCAAAACGAGTCGCGCACGCGCTCGAAACTTACGCCAGAATTTCCGGTACGGCGAACTTTAGTGCCGCCCGGTTATCTTTGTATGGCGTGCACCGGGCGATAGCGCGCGCGCGCGCGCGCGAGGACGAAGATGATCCTGATACGAGAAATTCAAGTGAAGTGTGAAGATAACGAGGCGGGCCGAAGGGACCGTGTGCGAAAAAGAGACAGACGGGGAGAGAAGGGAGGAGGGAAGGGCGGTGAGAAAGAGCGCGGAAGGGAGACAGAGATAAATGAGGGAAAGAGGAGGATGGGCGCGGGCATGAAATATTTGAGTCGCGTGACACTGTGACGCGTGTAACGCAAGCCGAGGTTTAACTCCCGCGCCTTGTACCTTGTAGAAGAGAACGTCAAGGTTTCTCTGCTACGCGCGACGCGTGGCGGCGAAGAGGGTGGGAGCGGGATGCGAAATAATAGAGTGCATTATGCCCATAACGCGATTAATTTACGACGTAATCAAATTTTGTATATTATCGAATATGCAACGGGCGAAGTTCTGTGCGTGCAACGGGACGGTAAAACAATATAATGTTATTTCGTAGCGATAATGAAACAGAAGCCCGGAGGAGTGGGAGGAGAAGTTGCTGTGCGAGCAAATTAACGAAATTGAACTTCGCGACGACGCGCCGATGATTAAACGGGCCGATGATTAAACGCGTCGCTTGATCACAAACGATGTGTCGAAATGTATTATAGAGGAGCTCTCGCGTTTCTCTTCTTCTTTCGTATATTCCTCGTCGCGGGAAGTTCACAAGCGACGTTATTCCGCTTGAAGTTCGCACACGCATTTATTTCATCGCCTCGCGATAAAAGAAAAAAACTTCTCGGCGAAGGAAAAAAAGGATCGGATGTGTTTTTACTTTCTTCGTCGGTGGGTTTTTGCCGCCCCTCGTCGTGTTAAACACCCGGCGGCGGGCGCGTCGCTTACCGGGTTAATGCACTGTTGGCTTATGATAAAATTAAATGAACAAAAGGAAATTGGGAGGAAAGCGCTAAGGTGGGGTGAAAGAATGATGAAGTATGAATAATTTGTGTCGCGTGACGCTGCAATTTATCCGTCAGTACGACGTCGTTAATACCGCCTCGCGGTACCCCGCGACTTTGTCACGGGGAGTGAAGAGGGGGTGCAGCGTGTGACGACGACGACGACGCGCGTGTAACGATCCGCGTCGAAACGCAAGGGTATGCACACAAACGCCCACGGGAAGGGCGTCGGATTTATTTCCGACGATGTTTGCAATCATTTCGCAATTACGAATGCAGCGAAACGTTGCGGCGCGCTCTAACGCGGTCGGAAATAAATTGCGAAATAACTAACAGTCTGCCGAGCGATATATATCGAAATGAATTGATTAATAAAACATGTCAACAATATCGACGACGGCGACGACGCCGGCGATAAAAGATTGATTAAACGCACAGGCGCGGTGAATAAAAAAAAAAAAAAAACTAAAAAAAACTAAAAAAAAAAAAAAAAAACAACATACGACCACCGTAAATAAATCACGTGCGAATGAAATGTATGACGCGAATAGATTTCTGATATCTGTGCAGCGCGCGGCCGTCGATAATTGCAAAATTTTCGCGTCGCAGCTGAAGTTTCGATAAAATTTTTCACACAATCCGTCTCGCCTCTCCTTCTCATTTTTTTTTTTTTTTTTTTTTTTTGCGTATCTCTTTGGCGTTCTTCGATGTATTTTGCGAGCGGAAACGTAACAATTTGGCAAGCTCCGTCTTGACACGTGCAAACGGCGACGCGGTATCGTCATCGACATCCGCGCCCGAGATCCGACAATCGTTCCGCAATTACGGATGCATAAACCCGTAGACCCGTAGCAGGAGGCTGGGGGAGAAGAGAGGGACGTGCAACACGACGGAAATAAATCTTCGAATGATTGATCGTCCCGCCACGAATCGTACGCGCGCGCGCGAACGACGAGCGATATTAATGCACTATCAGTTGTGACAGACACGTAGCGCGAATCGCTCGCGTGTACCGCGCGTGTAGTTTTGACGATTGTGTCGCTCGTCGCCTCTGATGACCGATATTTATGCGCTCGTTTTTTCGCTACCAAGCCGAGGGTTCGCGGGAAAAAAGAAAAAAAAAAAACGACGAATCGGCAGATTTCGCCGGGGAATTTCCGCGAGATACAACCGCTGCGTTTCGCACTACTGTATGCATACAGTACACAGAAATGTTCCTGTTTCCTCTTTTGTTTTTCTCACGAGTTTATTCGCGCCTCCTCGTTCCAGTTTTCTCCGTTGTTTCGCACGTAATTCGGAATTCGACAACATTGGCATTTTCGTCGTTAAATCTGCCGGTGAACGCGAGCTGATCAATTTGATAATAAAGTTGCGCGCTTACCAGAGGCGTATCTTCGGCATCATTCTTATAATCTTCATTCACAAAAGAAAACTGAGTACGTCAAAGCATAACAAAAAAAAAAAAAAAATTTACGCAACGAGAAATGTCTGGCTATAAACGCTGCTTGTTTCACCGTTAAACGCAGTCGCTCGTGATTCTCGAAATTTAATTCTCCCGATATAAAAGTTATGTTCGACACCGCGAGATGAGAAACAGTATACGGGAAACAATATTATTCGAAGAACAATTTCTGAATTGATTTTTTTTTGTTTTGCAAAAGAGAGAAAACATTTCCAAAAGACTTTTTTTCTATGAGACGATTGGCTCCGCAATCGAGTTGCATCGGCGCAAAACCGCTCGCGCTACACGCCAGCTAGTCGCCTGCGTAATACTAAGAACTCGCAGTTTAGATCCGTGGAAATCGATTTCCGATTCGAACGAGTCCCCCACATTCGCGATCCGATCACAATTGTTTCCGACCGCGACTCGCATTGTTTCGCAATCAAAGGGACGTTGTTTTCGGTGTCGCGAGCTTGTTGACATCGATCAACACCTCCGCCTACGTTCGAGAGCGCGCGCGTGCGCAAAGGAAATACGCGTAATTAATTGATAAATCTTGTCACTTAGTGACAACTTGTGTGAACTTAATTTCGCCGCGAAATCGCACGCTTCGTATTTAATCGTTTAAAAACTCGAGAGAAGCAACGCGCGCGAGCACATTATGTGTTTCATTACATATATATCATATTTCAAAAATATCACGTATATGTGTCGCGAAAGAGACGTCTCTCTTCGCGAGCGACGTGGAAAATAAAAGAATAATGGAACAAAGGAGTAGGGGACAGGAGGAGGAGGAGAGAGGAGAAATAATTCGACATCTTTCCGACGGCTCTATCTAACTGACTACATTTTCTCTCTCACGAAGAGCCTTCGAATGTCGTAATACGACACCTTGATGGATCAAAGCCGCGGCAACGTCGTTAAAGGAGGAACCACCAGTCGTTTCTCCCGTCGTTTTCCGTTTCTCCTTCCTAGCTGATGGTATTTCTCGGAGCCGTAACGTCAGCACCTGCTCAAAAAAATAAAAGAAAAGCATTCAAGGAAAGAATGTGGAGTAGTCTTACCTCTCCCGAGGCGACCGCCTCTCCCGGAATGAAGAGTTCCGGATAAACGTTGTCCAGGTACCACTTGAACGACTTGCACCCCAGTTTCTTCCTAAGAGCCTTTCGCTCCGATACGTCACCGTAGTTTCCCTGCGAAAGCATAGCGTGCGGTCAGAGCGCGATCGTGCTGACAATGCGAAACAGATGAAAAGAGAGAAGAAATCGCGAAAGTATAAAAAAACTCCAGTAAAACCAGAAGAATAAAATGTATAGTAATTTATCTTACGTACATTATTATCTAATAGTAGATGATAATTATCTGTGTATATATTAGTATATTATTATTAGTATTCATCTAATAATAATAATATATTATTTGTTTAATAAAATAACATATAACTTATCTATGTGTTATTCTTCAAATAATTAAAATTATAAATCAAATAAATCGGCTTGTGAAAAATTGTTGTTAACTATGTGTAAAAAAAATTTGCTCGATATTTTCTGTCATTGTAATAATTGTTGCTTCAAAGCAATTAAGTGGCACAAAGCTATATTGAGCTGCGTCAGAACAGTGTCTGACTCGATCGTCGTTATTACTACTGCGAGCTGGATCACCGCGGCGGGGATAAGCGGGCATGTAAACAAAGAGCGATTTATCTCATTATTTTATGAAGCCATCCGTGAAGACGACACTCTTGATAGATTCGATCATCGCATAGAGCGGCGTGCTTACGGAAAGCGATTTATTTTCTACGCTTCGATTTATCTCGTCGATTGGATCTCGACAGAAGAGAGAGCGGAGGCGGACAAGCATCAAGGATAAATGACAGATCGTTATAGAGGGGGTCGAAAGAAGCGTCCTTCAGGAGAGCGAGGACATGCGCGCGAGCCTTAAGAGCACTTGGCACGTTTATGGCCCTTTTTTACGACAGGTCCTGGTCTACGATCCTCTCCATCATCGGCCATCTCCCCCCCCCCCACCTCTCTCTTTATCGTTATCCTTCATTCCCACGTTCTTAGCGAGAACCACGTCGGCCGATGTTTATGAGCAACTCGGATTGAAGAAACGTAATCGAGGCTTTATCAACCGCGCCGCGATTTGAAACAAGATCCTTGTAATCCGACTCTGTTACGACAAACTTTATCGCAACATAAACTTTGAATGTACAGATTTTTCTTTTGACCAGATTTCAATTCTCGACTACACGGTATTCTATATTTATTTTCTTCTTATTTTTTCGTTTTCAACCATATATAGATATGTTTGTTTTTTTATTTTATTTAATATTAATTTCATCCACATACAATATTTTCTGCTGTCAATTTTTGATGTTTTTTTTTATCGGCAAGATCTTTGATTATTTATTTGATATTTTTTATACATTTATACATATTTCATTCTATGTCGGTTATTTTCTCTTTAGTTGTGAATTCAGTCAATCACTGAAAAAAATTTGAACAAAGAGATCGAACGTATGACACATATCAATGAAGCGATAAATTCGTACACACACGATCAAACTGTAATCGGTTCGTATTGGCCTTGATATGTGGATTTTTTTTTTTTTTCTAGTCTCTTCGTATTGTATTATAAATGTCGCGCTTATCTCCGTTGAATTCGCGTAAATATATGTATGTATATTTTACTACATTGTTTAACATCACCGAGAAACACGTTGGCAGAATTTTCTGTGTTCCGTTTAATTGTAAAACACTCGTTCTATTTTTCGTCTTTGTATTGATTTTGTTTCCCAGAGACACATGAGCGCGCGCGCTCAACTTTTAATTGTCCTCTCGTCGCGTCCTCTCTCGCGTGGCAAGAAGAAGGGGAGAGGGGTCGTGTACGAAAGAAAGCTTTATGCATGCGACGTTGCACGACGTACTTACCTTGTCGTGGCCTATCCTCTGATAGTAATACTTGGCGTACTCGTCCAGCCACACTTCGCTCAGCCTTATGCTGTTCCTCTTGAGCACGTTCACGCCGCTGCGCCACTTGTAAGGCGAACGTTTCCTAAAGATGTGACCCACGTGTGAACACGGCACGATTTCCAGAGTGCCTGCAATTCCACACGTCGAGTTTTATTGGATTAAACCTTTTTTTTTTCTCGACCGCGTTTGTTTATTTATGCGCCGTTTGTTAATGCCGAAATTCAAAATAAAAACAAAAGCGGTGTTTATAAATAGCACACGGCAAAAGTTTACGAAATATTCTCACACACATTTGCGCGCGCTTTACAAAAATATTATACACTTACGCGCAATTGTTATTTTCAGATAAACAACAATGCAAATTTATGCACACACGAAAATCAATTCTCCGAGTCGCATAAAAAAAAAAAAAAGATGTTTTTGTCTTATAAATCTTTCTACTCGTTCCGAACTTACCTCCGCACATCCAGGTTTTAAATGACAACTCGAGATTCTCGCCGCCCCAGATGTCGAATCCGCTGTCGTACGTGCCGATGCGCTCGAAGAAGGCCCGATCTATCGAGAAGAGACCGCCGGCCATGGTTGGCGACCAGACCGGTTCGGCTGGGTTTTTGTGCCTCTTTTTCTCCCTTTCCGGCACCGCGTGCCAATTAAACTTGTTGACAAACGTTAATATACATTCGAAAATCCGTTCGCAAACAAAGTTTGTTTTTCTTTTTGTTTTTTTTTTTTTTTAATAGATAGCAATTATATTTCTCTACAATTTGTGCGCGATTTATCGCGCACAAGTGCGGGTAAATCTATGCGTGAAAAATCTCGATGGATGTTTAAAATAAAATTTTTTCTGTGATTTTAATTCCTTGTATTAAAAAGTACGTGTCTAAAAAAACCGTTTTTTTTTTCATAGAGAGCACCAACGCGATTCAATAATTAATTTGACGGAGACGGTGCAAATTCAATTGCGCTCTCTGAAGAGAGAACGAACGCGTTCTCTGACGCTCCGGATCGCCGACGCTCCGGAGAAGCCGGCGACGTGGATTTCGTTTACCTGAAGATTCCAATCGAATCCGCCGACATTTACGCCGCCCGAGTCGCGCCAGTGGTATTCCAGGGTGGTGTCGTCTATAACATCGATCACCGGACAAACTACCGTCGTCGGATCGCGTGCGATCCGATCCAGAAGAGGTTCCAGCCAGCCCTCCGTGCACTCGCAATGGCTGTCCAAATACGTGAGCACCGGCGCCTTGGCAGCCGCGGCGCCCAACAGACGCGCCCTGATAAGGCCCTCTCGTTTATTTGCTCTGATAATCCTAACTTTCGGATAATTCATCATGTAGTCTTCCAACTGACGCTTCAGATGAGCTGCGGAACGATCGATTTTTATGTCACTCTCGCCATTTTCGCGCAAACATGTGAAACATATGTTTAATTTTAATTCGAGATTTATTTTTTGCATAAAATATAATTTGAAAACGCGTAATGTTTTTTTTGTAGAATTAAATAATTTAACGAAAATTGCGGCAGTTATCCTATTTGTTTCACGTAACAGTTAAATTAAAAAAGTTTTTTGTTTTTTCGTTTTTTTTTTTTTTTTTTTTTTTTTTTAAAAATNNNTGGTTTTTTTTTTTTTAAACAGTACTGGCTTTTATTGTATTAAACTAAGTAATTTCATAATTCACGGACTCGTTACCGACGGGAATTCGCCGTCTTTAATATCGGGATTTGCTCGAATATTAATTTAAATCTCGAGAGAGAGAAAGAGAGAGAGAGAGAGAGAGAGGAGAGAGAGAGAGTTTCTCTCGTGTTAACGTTATGTTCGTTAAATTTCCATCGATCTGGAAACATAAGTTGCCCGCAGGATCTATGCTTCGGCGTAAGATATTGCAACAATAAGGCCACGAACACGCCCGTTTCTCCCAGGTTTCTCTAAGGTTACGTCGATTACGTTCTTAACGTCAGATTACGGTTTATTTACGATGTCATTCGCAAGCTGTTACGGCAACAACAATCACCCATCCCCATCCTGGATTCGTTTCGCTCACCACAATCAATTTAATCGTATGCCAGGTAGAAACACACCGATAATCCCGTATAATAGCGTTTCCTCTATATTTACGCGGGTTATTCACATTATACCTAACGTCGCTTTTACCCGGTGAACGAGTAACTACGGTTATAGTTTCGGTGAAGATCATATATACGTTAAAGTGTCAGGACTGTAACGGCTTAAGCTGCTATTATTTTTATAAGTAATCCACCATAAAAAAAAAGACAACACAGCTTGTGCGCGGAATTAACGCTCGACAAACTTGATCGTGAAAAATAATGCACAATCCGTTACTTTTTGTCAAAGAAGAATATGAGACGATCGTTTAATAAATTCGCAAATAATTAATAAGGTCAATTGCGAGAAAAAATAAGGTAATTCACGGCCAAATAAAATTATCTTAGGTCGTCAAAAATACACTCTGAATAATTCAAGTAGAATTCCATATAGTTGGTAGAGTTTGTCGAATAAAATGTACTTAGTCAAATGCTGACTTAGGGGATGATTTGATTTTTTTTTATTCGAATTGAAACCGGAAGAAACAAATAACAAGATATATTTTCGGACACCAAGATAGAAGTGCACGTTCCAGGACGTCAATAGTAAAATGTTTTTAGTATTATGCATTTTTCTTCTTATTATTGCGGCAGACTCTTTTTGTTATTTTTTGTTTTGTATTATTAATTGTTTTGCGATCAATAAAGTCTAGTGAGAACTCGAAACGTTTTGCATAAAATTATAAAAATTACGTGTATATCTAACTTCTTTTAAATATATTTAAATATATTTAAATAACATTTTATTTTTGCTCGCAATTAATTTTGTTTATATTTACTTGTGATCTTTTGTCAATTAAAAGTTAGCAAAGCACAGTCGGAGAGATGTTTTGATCATTTGTTGAATGAAAGAGAAAAGGAAAGTGCATACGAATTTGACGCGATCGATTTTACATTAATATACCCGCGTCTGAAAAGATTTGACGTAGCCACTTCGGCCGATGTTACGAAGCGGTCTGTTATTTCGTGTTACTTCTACGACACAAGATTTAGATTTATGATACGTATTTGCCTACTGGTTACGGGTCGCCGGGCAGCAATTAGCAGACATTCGTGATTTATTCTCCGTTAGGACGGCTTTATGAGGAACCGGGAAGGGCCAAACTAATCCTAAGCCTCCGCCCTGTAAGCTCGGTTAACTATGGATAGTATAAAGGGATTCTAAACGGATCAGAGTGTGTTTCGTGCAGGCGCGCACACAATGATTACCGAGCGGGAGAAACGTCGTGTACTCGGAAACGATAGAGACGTCGACTCCGATTTTATGCACCAATCGGATAGTTCGCGCACTCCTGATGAGGTTTAATACAACGTTGTTGCGCGCGATGTACAATATGTACACATCACGTTCATCTCGCTTCCTCGTATTCGGAATTTCCGCATCGATTCGCGAGGAAAGAATTTTTCACTCCGAGGCAAATGTCCAAATGGCCGAACGTTTGTTGCAGAAACAATTATTGGAAATATAATTTTTTCGAAATATTATTAATATCGTACATTCATTGAATAATTACATACTTTTAAAGTTTGTTTAAATTAGTTTCTAACTTTTTACACATATTTTTTACAAAAATACTCAGTGTTATAATTATTTCTTAATTAATACCAGTAGGATGCGCTCTTGTTCAATGTTTCATTGAAAACATTTATCTCTATCCTGTGCGCCGAAGTAAATAGAAAAAATATGAAAGTTCTTATACGGAAACGATCGCGCGCCGCTGTGTTCAAGTCAAGAATTGAGAAAATAATTCTCCCGCATACACATCCTGACGTAATATCGAATTGAGCACGCTACGTTGTTGCTAACTGTACTCGAACGAGAGAGAGGATGGACCGTAAGAGGTCGGAGGTCAGACATTTAATGCGCACGCAGGCAACTGGCATACGCGCGCCGAATTCCGCGTGCATTCCGGTCCGAATGAATTTCTAATGAATTCTCCGAACACACAGAGAGAGAGAGAGAGAGAGAGAGAGCGGAAGAGAGAAAGGGAGAGAGAGAGAGAGAAAGAGAAAGAGAGAGAGAGAGAGGCACGCATAAACCGGCCGCGACCATTATTGCAAATTTCATTATGACTTAGCCGAGTGCGCTATATGAGGTGCAGATAATGGAAATGCTCAAAGAGCACACTAGTCTGTCGCCGTCGAGAGCGCTCATAATTAACTCCGTAATCCCCGTCGCCAATCCCCTGTATAAAAGCTAATTATCGTGCGTGCGTTTTGCCGAGGAGAGCTAAAGCTCCAGCTGCGCGCGCGCTGCAAAATTCATTACAACTTTTCTTGCGAGCTTTATTAATCATTGAAAATTTATCTCAATCCGCGCGCACTCTCCATACACGCCTCGGGCGTGATAGTTTTTTTCGAAAAACAATAAAAAATTTCAAAAAATAATCTCCACATAGAATGGGAGTTTGCGTCATTAAAGTATGTAATACATTTTGCGATGAGATGAGGAAGTTAAATTACAGTTATTGTTGTTAACAATTGCAGAGAGAAATAGAGAGGATGCAAAGGTTTTTGAAGCAAAGCGCATAAATCTCGTTTATCGCTTGCAATTTCGAAGTATTTTGACGCTGCGGAATGAACAATAACACATGTGTGAGATATTCCGACCTCGTTTCTTTGTGAGCAAGTAATCAGCCGTCTGTTAATAGCAAACGCCATCTGGTCAGAGGATCGCCGAGTGACTATGCTTGTAGGGTTTAACTTCCGGACGAGACGAAGGCTTATCTCCAGCTTTTAATAGGGATTGCCAAGCGAACCACCATCCGGGCTATACTTTACGTGTTTCCATCAGGTCGTGTTTTCCCTGCGCGAACCCCCGGCTTAATCCCGGAGCCGACCTTTCTCTTAGGATTTTTACACTCGTCCGCCGCCTTTATTATGCGGCGGGAATCCCGGCGCGATTGCTCTCGTCTCGCAGCGAAACCGTAATTAAATCGAAGCGTGACACACGGCGTGGCTCGCACCGCGCCCGCTCGACATTCAATTCATTTTTCAAAATTGACATTTTGCGAGTTACAATGCGCGCATTTTAAATACAATAATCGCGAGAGCGAACGGCCGCAGCTTTGTTCCGCGGGACTACAAATTTCTCGCCAACACACATACACACACACACACACACACATGCACGTACAAAAAAGTAGCGCCGCTTCCCATTTTTTACCGGAACCGTAATTTAGATGGTAGCCGGAGCTGGGGTGTGTGTTGTATGAACGTCAGTTTATTTGAAAACATGCAGGTACGTTGGAACTCTAATTGCCTTTCCGCAACCAAACAATGCGAACATGGGCATACATATTTGTTTCGCCCGTATACGCAAAATTTCATGTTTAATATAGTTCTATCAACTTTCTGTAAATGCCTTTGAACGAAAATCATGCATCGCGCGAATAAATGCGATAGATAAATGCGAAATTATACGCAAAGTAATTACAAAATGCGCGCGCGTAATAATTCAGTTTCGAGAAAGAAAATTTTTTTTTTGTGAAAATTTGCCGATTAATCATCGTTTCGACGACGAAAACAAGAGAGAAAATTAAATTGCACGTCTTTCTTTTAAAACAAAAAAAAAAAAAAAAAAACACTATCATCAAAAAATGTACAAAAACCATCTTTCGCGAAGTTCGAGTTTTCACGCGAAGCGACTCATAAAAGTGTATAAATTTTCGATGTGGAATGAACGATATGTCCACGTCTCACGATTTTGAAAAGCGAGAGAACAAACGGAGGAGGGAGAATGTTAAACCTTGTCGAGAGCGCACGAGCGGGCGAGATATTGCATGGACCTCTCGTAATTTTCTGAGCGTCTGTAAAGCAGAGCAGAGGTTCCGCGCTCGCGCGCGCACGGGAGTTTCTCTTCTATTCACGTGTCGCAGTGGAGAGATGGATCGCAATTAATCGATCTATCGCGAAACTACGGGACACTGTCGCGATAACGAATCACCGTGCTGAATAGAGACGCGGTTGCACGAACAAGTACGCGAATATAATAGCCCGGTGGTTTCTGTTCTCTCTCTCTCTCTCTCTCTCTCTCTCTTCCTCTTCTCTCTTCCTCCCTCTCTCTCTCTCCCTCTCTCACTCTCTCTCTCTGTGCTTACGAGTTTTCCCCGACATTCTACCGAGGATTTTTCATCGCTCAGCGTACGATGAGAGTTATACGAGGATTTATGACGCTACGGAGGCGATATGCTATTCCGCTTCAATCGCGCGTACACGGTATTTCGTTTTGAATCCGAAGTACGCGCGCGCGCGGTTCTGCTGATAACGCGAGAATAACTCGTTCAACTTGCACTACACGAAGGAAATACTTTGAATATTTGTATTACATGCTACGTTGTGTTGCGCGCGTCTCTAAATTTCACACATATATATATCTTTCTCTCTTTCGCTAACGAACACCGGTAAATATTCGTATAAATATTCCTCATTAAATAATTTCCCGATTTAAAGAAAAAAGGATTGCAATTAACGTATCTACAAAAAAAATCGTACAACGTAAATATTCAAAGAGAAACATTGCGGTAACTTAATTAATTTTCTTTTGTAATCAACTAAAAAAAAAAAAAAAAAAAAAAAAAAAAAAAAAAAAAAAAAAAAATTGTAACAAACTTACGCATATCAGAGAAATCGTCGACGAGTATAATTTCTTCTATGAGATGCTCGGGCGATCTGTCCAACACGGAATGCACTGTGCGTAATAACACGGACCAAGCTTCGTTGTGAAAGCAAATAATTACCGCCGTAGGTGGAAGATCCTTCAAGTATCTGCCGGGTTCCTTACACCTGTAACAAAATGTCAAAGTGATGGTTTTAGTAAACAAACAATTTGCTTCCTGCACACGTAAAACACTCTGTGTGTGTGTGTGTGTGTGTGTGTATGCGCGTTTGTATATAATTACTACAACAAAAGTATGTATTTTCACGTACAAACGCGCAAACCGAACACTGTCTTGTTAGTGTAACAAAATTAGATCTCGATAATGTATCGCGCGATTGTGTGTTTGCGAGGCAAACGGATGTTGTAACGTTACGTATATTGTAACAATGTATAACGCGGAAACCGAGTTCTTGATTCGCGGATACCGCAATATGGATGATTACGAGAAACCGATATGTACCAGAGAAGATACGTCCGGGAAAATACGATAATACGATTAGGGCAGAGAGAGAATGTTTGCAGACTAAACGCTCGCGAGATGTATACTCCGTTCCGTAGCTCTCGCCGCAAAATGAATTCCAGGAGCGCGGAACGTTGCGACTTCCGAGTCCGGTTAATCTAACGCATAAACACACGGGAGGATTGTAGATGCGGTTTATGGATACAGCAAATAAAAGTTTTCTCTACGTGAGCTTTCCTTGTTTCTTCGGATAGAGAGAGAGAGAGAGAGAGAAAAAAAGAGAGAGAGAGAGAAAGAACTCGAGGGAAGGACGTCTCTATTTATAACTTTCAATTTATTTTTTCACGCGCTTTTTTTTCGCAGAAAAATCTTATTACCGTGTATTTATGCAAACAACCCTGTTGTTTCCGCAATTTTATCGCCTCGTAATGAGATGCGCGCGACAGTACATTTCTATTCGCAACCAAAAGATCTCTGTGATTAGCTTTTGCAGATATGTCACGCGCGCTTTGTACATATATGTATATATATATATATATGCGCGCAGATAATTGTCACGCACATTACGGGATATTCGTTCGTAATTAACACGTTATATTGCACAGCCGAGGACAACGAGCGCATATGTTTACGATGTGATAATGAAGCGATTACGATAAACACCGTTCAATAAGAGCCGGTAATTATCATCTGTGAATTATTTCAATTAACAGCTGCTGGCAAACGCGCGTCGCTTGCCGAGAGAGAGAGAGAGAGAAAGAGAGAGAGAGGTAGACAACTCTCTGTTTGCTGAATTTCCGCGATTTATCCTTCCCGGTGTACCGAAGCGAGTATCTCTGCTCATAGATGGGGAATCCCTTCATAATCAATTTCCGTTTCGAAGTAGATGCGTTGCCCCGTGTCGGATCAAACGTGTAGTTATAAACAGAGCGCGTCGGTGTCTTCTTCGACTTTGACGAGAGAACAGCGCGCCAGAAATAAAAGAAGATTTAATATGAGAAAAATAATTCAGAAAGAGAGAGACAGAGAGAGAGAGAGAGAGAGAGAGAGAAAGTAAGTGGAAAAAAAAGCCAGACACAACTGTGAGAATAACAATTAATCGAAACTCTACCGAGTTGATCTTCATTGCGCAGAACAGTTGAGCTTGAGATGTGAATTGAGAAATTAATTGAGAGAGAAAATTTACCGCAAAGAAACAAACAGATGCAAATAGTTGTATCATTCGTTTGACACGTAGAAGAGACGCGTCGAGTGACTCTTAACATTGTTCTCGTTATCGAGTAGTTACACAAACGCGAGTTAGTTATACAAACGCTTAACACACAGCTTCAAGCTGACGAATAACATAGACGATATCCCGTCGTATTGTCAAATTTTTCACGTCGATATTCGCAAATGTTTCGACACGCGCAAGTGTAGTATTTTTTTCTGTCGCATCGACGACTCTTTTTACAAATTTTAACAAACTTGCGTGTTTGTCACGCCGCGTTTCAACGCGACAAAAGATGTCGCGAGCAGTTAAAAAACTCTTTGCAACAAACAAAAAGTCGTGTAGAAAAAAAAAAGAATATTTCTGTACAAAAAAAAAGTGCAATTTTTTTTAAGATACGATTGCGGCTATCTACTCGTATAAATTCGTAAAGCAGATAGCATATTATATTCAATTAAGATAGATAGATAGATAGATAGATAGATAGATAGATAGATAGATAGATAGATAGAGAGAGAGAGAGAGAAAGAGAGAGAGAATGTGCGATTAAATTTTAAAATGAAGATTTAATTCCGAAGAAAAGTCAGAAGTGTCTGTGTCGGAATAAGCGATTCGCATACATTAGCGTGCAATTTCACAAATATTAATATTTCTTCTTACTATATTTACTTAATTACTTATTGTATTTAATTTCAAAAAGTTCGGATCTTATGTAAAACAGATAACAAAATTCGATCAATGCCTGTATATATTATTTATTTATAGCGTACGTGTATCATTAGAAGCAGAGATATGTGCGCTCTCTCTCTCTCTCTCTCTCTCTCTCTTTCTTTCTTTCTCTTTTTGAAATAATATTCTATACATCAGCATATAGAACGGCGTATTATTGTCAAACACCTTTTATCCGATGCGCGCCTTAACGATCCGTCAGATAAGCTTTTGGCTGGAAAAGCAAAAGGGGCTTGGCAAAAGCTCGAATCGACTGCTATTTGCATTTGCATTCCTCTCGTTCCGCATTAGCTTGTGTACTCAGTTTTAGCGGTGAAAACTGGCGAAACTCTCATTTCGAAATGTGCGGAGCGCGCGTTTTTAATTTCCAACATTGGCGGTAATAAATCTTGCAGTAATAACAGCTTTTCGCGGAGAAAATTTCAGCTCGCGATTTCAGATTGCCATTATTATGCCACGTTATTCCCGCGACAATGCCGTATAATAGTCTCAATCCTCTTTTCTATATAAGTCAATTTTAAATCTTTATTATTACAAACAATATCGCGCAATTATTGCGTGCTGCGACATTACAACTCGCAAATTGCGCGAGTAATTCACATTCGCGCGTGATATTTGTTCCTAAAATTTATATTGCTCGACATATTTTATTTGCGCAAAAGAATAGCAAATTGAACACTAGAGAGCAACATCAGAATTGAGTCTAGTTTCATCGTATCAATTTTGACGTTGGGCGTTCGAAAAAAAAAAAAAAAAATGATTTTCGTTCGTTAATATTTGTTTAATTTCTTCAATAATTTAATTACTTAACGAGAAACACAATTTTTCAGCTGCGAAGATTTTGAATATTTCACATCGTTTTTCTCGTTAAACCAAAATCACTCGGAATCGCATTTCTTCTCGAAACAGTCTGCATTTTTGAAATCCGTCGTCATTTTTTGACGAATTTGCTTGTTTCGGCGTTGAAATTCTTGTCAGTCTAATCCCGTTCGAGGGAATGTAGTCGAACGTATATAATAAATCGACGCACGCGAATATATCTAATAGGAACAATTATTCGACTCCTATCAATGTGTATTTATACTTGCTCGCGCGAGTAAATCATCGCGATATCGTTATACAGACGTATTAATATCGCGAGCGCGCGCGGCACGGGGCGCGAACAAAGTGGGAAATCGCTTAAGCCAGTAAACGCATCGATCGTTTCCAGTCGATTGACGTTCAACAGCGATATCCTCTTTCCCGTCGACAAAAGAGACTCCATTGTTGGACGTCGCTCGAGATGGGGTACCTACGAAATCAGCCACGGATATCGAATGAGAACTGCGGCTTCTTCGCGCGCAGCACATTCGGCGATCATCACCCACGGCCTTCCTTCCGCTCGTTTTGCGCAACCCCCCTCCTCAACGGCTGCAAACCCCCTCGCCGTCATCTCAATCGCCCGAACCCCGCGAGGCGTTGCACTCGATCAAACGCGTCACGTTTCATACTGTGCATCCCCATCGTCGACAGATACCGTGGGATACGTGGAATTCTATTTGCAAGTTCGCTTCGCCTTAGGCATCTTGCCTGCGGAAATCTCGAGTTGTCTTCGTACGCGGAAATTGAAGAAATAGACGCGCGTGTATGTGTGCGCGCTCGCGTGCGCGCGCTCCAAGTGAATGAAAGTCAAATACCGGTAAAGTACCGGAGACCTTTGTGGGGAAAAGCGATGTGTGTTGCATCTCGCGAGAGAAGAATCAATTTGTCAGCTCGTCGTTTAACGATGTGAGTCTCGTAGTGACTGTGACGAGAGATCGATTAGACGATTCAATATCGCTCGTATCGTGTGAAATATAACTATAAAATAAATTGAGTTTTTTTTTTTTTCACTGAATCGCACTCTATTAAAAAGTTAATATAAAGCTTGTCAGAATATAATTTATTTCCTGAAGTCTTAGAGAGAGGGAGAGAGAGAGAGAGAGAGAGAGAGCGTGTGTGTGTGTGTGTGTGTGCGCACGATATAATGGAATATATTGACCTGCAGTACCCGAGTTTCCATCTCATCCTCTTTACGTGCCCGATACTGCGCAATAAAACGCGAGAAAAACATCTCGGAACTTGCAAAGCTATCAGAAAATGTAGAATGAGATGTACAATCTAATTTAGTTTCTCTCGGCGTAATTATATCTTTAAAGAAAAACTTCTCTCTCCCTCCTCTGCGGGAACAGCAACGCAAAATATCTGTTTCAGTGCGGAGGAAGATAAATGTAAGTTTCGCGAAGCTAATTGCGGCTTCTTTCTCAAAGTGTCTTTCTTACGCGCGTTTCAAGAATCGTTTATCCACGGATTTTTTTCGATTATGTGCCGCAGGAACATTCGCCCCGTTCCTTATTAATAACCTCTTACGATTCTTTCTTCCGTTTCACTCTCTCTCTCTCTCTTTGTTTTTAATTGAGTAAAAAAATATTACATTAGAGTCTATTCCTGGGAGAAAACATCGTGATATTAAACTTGTTCAATTTTCATTATCACAAATAATTAAATAACGCGGTACCTCTCTCACGGATCTTTTTTGTTTTAAAAAATTAATAACGCAATATTCACAAAAGTGAAATCTCGGAAATGGCGAAGAGGAAAAATTGGACATGCTCTTCGCGCCAATATCTTCTTTCTTGCGAGTTACGCTACATTTGACGCTCTTGAGGGGTAGATGGGCGCGGCGATGACTTTCGAAATCCAAAGAAATTCAGACGTCCCGAGAATTCCTGTCATAACCGATGGATATAAAGGCGTCTTTTCTCTCTCGTTACGAGGTTACGTTCGGGAAGAAATAGATTCACATTTTTGCTTTTTAAGGAGAAGAACGTCGGATAGTCGTTGGAAATAGTGCGAGTGTGTGCGGGCGAGGATGAAAATGCACTGTTGAAATCGCGGCGAGTGAAACTCGAGTGATTTTCCGTCATTACGGGACTCGCGCTCTCTCTTCCGCGCGAAGTTTCCCTTGTCGGCGAAGTGTACTCGGCCAAATACCGCCCGGTAAAATCAAACAGCGAGAGGTTATAAGGGCGGACAACTCGCTGAAAATTTATTCGGCGAAAGTTGGAATTACTTGGAAGGCAACGGCGGGGCAAAGTCATATCCATTGTAGTATGTTATATCCCAAATTGAATTCCGCGCTTGCAGCTGGGAATAACGCGCGGGGGCTATACACACACAAATCTAACACGCTCAGGGTTTCAGCAATAACGGATAACTCGTTTGTAGCGCAATTATGTGCGCGGCTCTATTGCGCGATCTAATTAGTTCGGGGAAGAAAAAAGAGACCAAGGTCCGAAAATGTTCTAAATATTCGTCGTCAAAGCGCAAACGGAGGAACTCTGCCGCTTTGAGGTGGAAAAAAAAGCAAAACCAACGAAAAAACGGGATAGGCGGGTGGTGCTGCTTTATGATTTTAATTTATCTTCTTTGTCCGAAGAACTGTACAAGTTATGAAAATAAATGAAACGCGTTGGCAAGCATATTTCCTCGTTAAACAGGGGAGTTATTTACGCAAAGAGACCGGCGTTCATTGCTGATGAAAAACCGAGTTTTGGCTTAACGAAGAAGCAACATGCGTTGCATTTTTTGAGAATTTTTTTCAACCAGTCCCGCACGCGATCTTCCTCCGTCCTCGTTTGTTTCGACGAGGGTTGTCCAATGAGAGAGAAAGAGAGAGAGATAAAAAGAGAAAGAAAAATACGGGCACGCTTTCAATTAGCCGCACGAGAGAACATCGCGAATACGCGAGCTCTACCTGCGCTCTTCCCGTTCACGGGGGTGTCGTAAAGATCCGTAATGGCTCAGTAGGGTGCGGACTTTCGGCTCGTGGGGAGTAAACGAGGATATCCATGATGAAGTGTTTCTCACTTCCTCAACCCCCTTGCCCCAGGTGTAGAAGTTACGTGTACACGCACGTGGCGGGACCCGAGCGAAGTTACGACGGTTTTCGCGCGCGGACGTGAGCGGAATGTTACCCGACTGTATATGTGCAGTGACCTTCGTACATTCGCGAAAGAGAGAGAGAGAGAGAGAGAGAGAGAGAGAGAGAGGAAGAAGATTCCCCTTCCGCGGTTTACTTCAGCGGCTGAAACAAAATGGCGCTTAAGAGGAAAAACCTTCTTCTCCTGTCGTGAGAAATACACGAGGGTTACTGTACCGAAGCAACACGTACGGAGTTAACCCGCCGAATTATTGTCTCGTTTATCGTCGTATTTAATTTCGCGGGATCTTCGTGAGTCTGGCCACGAGCGGCCACAACATAGTACACGTCAAAGCTACATGTAGGTTCGTTGACCGCAACAGAAGAGAACGAATGTTCCTCGAACACGAAGGATACTTTATTGTACCTCAGTATTATCCTCGACAGTCAGCCTTTTTTTTTTTATCGGTCTTTTTTTATGTCGGTAAATTCTAAGGTAACGTCGCGCTGTTCTCTCGATTTGTTGAAATTACGTATAATCACATAAGTTCTCTATCGCAATCGCGTCAACTCCCTCAACGTTCCTTTTGCAACCATTTTTTTTTTTTTTTTTTCAACGCAAAATCCGCTCATTTTCGCGCGTGTTAAAATTAAATTTCCATACGGAGAAATAGAAAACTTCGATAAAAAGAAAGACATAAAAATACGCACGAATTTCGCGCGCCCTTTAGCGCGGATTCACCGTCAATAAAGAATGAAAGAGACGGAACGGAGACTCAGAAGAGAGAGATATCGCGCAAGGCCGCGATCGTTTAAACACAAAGGTTCTTCTGACACACGAGGTGCGCGCGAATCAAAGGACTCACACGATGCTTTCTATTCATCAAACGCTTTTCGACGAGAGAAACTGATTAAAATTCAATCTTAACGAGACACGCCCGACGACACACTTTGACAACACGGTTGCAGCGCGCGGAAACGAGTGAGTGTTCCAAAACGTTAGAAGCGTTTGACGACGACTACGACGACTTGTTGGGAGATTCCCGTACAGGAAGTTCTGCCGGAGAGGCGCCGCGACATATGTACATACGCCGACACAGAGATTCCATATACACACGTATATGGCGCGCGCGTCATAAAATCCCCAAGTGAGCTTGGCTGCACGACGACAGCTTTGTATCCCTCCGATGTGACGCAAGTGACACTGGGATGCCCTAGTGGGACGCGAAGAGGAGCAGAATGTCCTTGATACGCGATGGTTTCCGGGAAGTCCCGGTTTTCCATATTCATATCAGATTTTGACACTGAATACAACGGTCCAATGGTTTCGCAACGGTGTTTCATGAACTCCTCTCTCGACTCTCAAGAAGATTAATGTGTTTGTTTAATATTTTGTCAGGCTTCGGAACAGCCTTTAAGCCTTTGCTGCCTCGCCATTTAAAGCGCGTTTTCTTTTTGAATAAATTTCTGCACTTAATTTTTGCGTCTTTGATAAAGTCATTATTATTAACACTTTAACAAAATTTACAAGCGAAAATAATAACACGTAAATTGCATAACAATTTTGTCACTTTTATGTATTTTAGATGTGTGTGTGTGTGTGTGTGTGTGTGTATTTCGAGTGTGTTTTGCAAAAGTCTTTGTCCGGGAAAAGCAAAGTCATTATTTCGAGCAAATGGGAATTTAAAATACACGTTATAAATATTTTTTATTACGCGTCGTAAAATTTCACGGGAAAGAAACTCGTTAGAATCTGACAGATTTGTGATTGCGGTCTCTCCGAGACATTGGTATGTATAGGATAAGACGTCTATATATCGTATATAAAAAGAACGACCCTGCGAAGATTTCTTTCCTACGTCGGATTCTCCCATCTATAATGCATCTTGCTGAAATTTTCGCGGTTAAAACACGGCGGTGCGCGTTTGCGCGGGATGTGTGTACACACGCGTCCGTTTAAAAAATCTTCTCGTACTTCACAAAAAATTCATAACGGAATGTGTTCGCAATCAGAAGAACGTGTTGTTGCTCGAGGAAATATTCTTCTCTCGATCAAGTCGATAAAACGCAACGCGAGATTTTAATTCGACGCAAACAAACGCGCGGCTTTACGAGCCGGATCGCGCACGCGCATATTTCGCGAGCGGTGCGTTACACGCGACCTCGTAAAATTTCACACACAACAGTTGACAACGATAACACGACAGCTTTGTGTCTCTGTGAGGTGGTAGCTAGTTGAAATCGTCTCGGGAACATAAACGCGAAAGAGAACGCCTCCCATTCCGGTTCTATGTGAATTCTGCTTCTCTTCCTCCACCTCCTCCTCTTCCCGTTTTCACACCGGTAACTCGCATATTGCAGTTACAATCGTACTCTCTCGGATTTATGATACCGAGGGATTTCCCGTCGCAGAAGGAAAATTCTCTATGCACACACAGTTCGCGCGAGATCTCGGGGGTTTTTTTTTTCTTCCAGTTTATCACGGTGCTTCGTCGCGCCGCACGCGGATTACTTTCACTTCACAGCGTCTGACACGTAATACGGACTCGCCACTCGCACAATATTTGATTCGTTCGAAATTATCTAATGGCTCAGCGGGCATTATCGCGGTATTGCGCGACGGCTTTTTCGAAAATATATAATATTTACACGTCATCGCACGATAAGTCGCACGCGCGCGCAAATAAAATAAAATATGGTAAAAAAAATTTTTACTCGATTAATTTCTGCTGTTTACGTTTCCTTTTTGTACATTCTATAATGTCGCGAATGACATGCGAGTTCTTTGTGTGAACTAAATTATACAACGATAGAAAATATTGATGTTAATTTTGCCAATGCAACTTTAATTAACCAAATTGATAACCCCTTTCCTCTTATTAATTAACAGGTTTAATAATTTATTTAATAAAACACACGCGCGTGTGCGCGCGACGAAAGGAATACGCCAGCGCAAATTACGATTCTCTTTATTGATCAATATCAAATGGCATTACAAAAACAAAAAATGAGTAATAAATAAAATTGTCGCTCGGGAGATCAAGTTTTAATTATTTTGTTATTGCGTTGATCGAGTTTTTAATATTTCGCGCGTTCCATCTCGATTGGAAACCAAACATTGCCCGAATAATTCTCTTCCCACTTGCTTGATAATAACTGTCGCGACAATTAATTGTGTTTCTCTCGTAATTATATCGCGGAACGCGAGAGAGTGTATCTCGCGAGAGCGAGAAAGCGTGGACAGAGAAACAAAATGAATGAACGCTTGTGAACAAATGAATTCACACAACAACGTTATCGCGTCCCAATTCTTGCATCGCGTAGAAAATGCAACGGAGCGCGCGCCACGGTGATCTTT
The DNA here is from genome assembly GCF_002006095.1 of Pseudomyrmex gracilis. NCBI lineage: Eukaryota > Metazoa > Arthropoda > Insecta > Hymenoptera > Formicidae > Pseudomyrmex > Pseudomyrmex gracilis. Next base: position 658,229 of record NW_018020636.1, read on the forward strand.
GCTGGACGGCGATCGTGAGGCTTGAAAGCGCGCCTCTGGAAAGGGATGATGGATTGTGTTTACCTGTAATGAGTAAACATCCTCGCGCTAGCTGCCATCGCCGCCATCGTGGTGAGTGTCGGCCGGGAGAATGCTTCGTGCTGACGCGCCGGCTCGCGCTAACAAGCATCCTCGTTTGCATCCCCTATTTCTATACCTAACTCGCAAAATCTCTCCTGCATGCGCGCGTTACCACCACCCGGAGAAAGAGAGAGAGAGAGAGAGAGAGAGAGAGGTGGCAGTCATTGAATTCGCTGTTCGTGCAGGTGCATCGGTGAAGAAAGAGACGTGGTTACATGGTTTGCGAGAGCTCGCGAGCAAAACAAAACAAAAAAAAAAAACCACGAGACGACGACGCGTGTAGATACGACGACGGCAGCCGAGAACTGATGTTGAATAAGCGATGCGGCACTCTCGCGAATGTACGCGTCTTTGAAAACGGCCACGTGAAAAATCGCGATACACGTATATATATGAATAAATATACGCGCGGCGTATCCGTTTCACTTTGGACAAATCAATTGTCGAGAAATGCATTCCGAAATATTTTTACACGTACGTACGTACGTACAAATAAATTATAAATATTACATTATTTGAAAATATTATAAATATTATTTAAATTAGATGTAAATAATACACAAATATTTGTATATAAATATTTTATATATGTATTTTTCGAAATGTCTTTTTGTGTTTCGTCGACAACCAATTCGCAAAAATGTAATTACACACATTTTTATCGGTGGAATTGAAAGATCATTATTTTATTATGTAAACCGCATTAAACCGATTTCTTTCTCGAAATGTACTTCTTTGTTCTTGACATACGTATAAAAAAAAAGCATGTATCTAAATAAAATATTGAAACAATTTAATCTACATTTTGCGAGATCTGATAAGAAAGTGTAACGACGAGAGAAAAGGCGACGCGGATTTACATTCGCGCGCGCTTTGCCGTCACACGGCAGACCTATTTTCCTCGTTGCGGCAGCGTATTATGCTGCGATTGTAATGCACCTATGCGCGTAAATGCTTATTTCACGCATTTGTGTACACGACTGGCGGGAGTAGGTTTACGTCGGGATTATCTCCGAGCTTAACTACTGCTGTTTTCAGAGACAATAGAGGGAGAAACGCGGGCCGCACAAGCGTGGCGGGGTGGCTTTATGAACCTGATGCATCAGTAATGCCGGCTTGAAATTCGGCTGCTGATATTCTCATCTCCAGGCGGCGCGCACTCTATGGTAATTATCGTATTGTGCAAATAATACCGTCGTTATGTATTCAAATTGAAACATCGTCCGAATGTAATTAAACCGGAGAAACGGACGCCCTGCGTTCGCGTGGCGACATTACACGGCTGCATAAAGCCCCCATGCGAACGAAGATTCTCCCTCTTGCTCTCTCCCTCCCTCTCTCTCTCTCTCTCTCTCTCTCTCTCTTTCTCTTCGGTGCGTACACGTCATGTTCGTATACCTAATTGATAGCTGACGTTTCGGTAATTGCGTTATCGATAAAACAACCTGTCGTCGTCTGAGACGTTATTACGGCACGCTTTATCGTATTATTTATGATTAGCAATTTATTTACGTCCCGACGTGTTTGCGTGATTAATCGTCGATTCAAATGAACCGACCCGGTTTTGATGCGCTTCGCGTTCCACGCGCAATATAACAGCACGTCGATACTATTCGGCTTCTTGCAGCGACAAACTCGGTCGTCGAAGTTTGCCACATTCATAATTGTTAAAATTATCAAAAAAGATGCCTGACTGACGGCGCTTTATTGCGCGCAAATATGAAATGTTGGTTATGATATTTTTACATTTATTTATTTTGTTGTTTACAACACGTTTCTATTGTAAATATATAGAATATAACTACACAAAAAAAAAGTTTTGCTATTACATGGCCAGCAAAAAAAAATTGCTACTGAAGTTTTTGTTTCATTAACAAAACAAGTTTTTGCTTCGCTGGCAAAACAAAAAATTCAATAGGCTTGATAAATTTTTCTTGACTATATAGTAACCGATTTTTCGCTGGTCCAATAAATCTTTTTTTCTGTGCTATATTAACAATAAAATGATAAATAAATATGTTAAAATGATCATGCTATTTTGCTGTTTCGACCTACTTCGCTAACAATAATTATTTTTTGAAAAGTTAAACCACAAGCATAATATATCTTCATAGAAAGTTCGCGCGATAGAATTTAGTAATGCTTCAGCGTCTAATTAGCACACGCTCTTATAATTAGCCGGGGCGAACGGCCAAAGACGATATAAAACCCTTCGCGGTTTTGTTTTCCTCCCTTTCATCGACCGGCGTTACCCGACGATGTTTCGAGTCTCGATGATGTTTCAAAGAGGAAGAAAGAGAATTCTCTCCCCGTTATCCGAAACTGTCAGCAGACTGAGACGAGAGCTCACATAATTATCGACATTTCCGGACAATGGCGCCCGTTAGCCGCTGCGAAACTATTGCACAAGACAGATACATCCCCTGCTTCGTTCAAAACCAACTCGCTAGCCATCGGAAGAGCCGAGTATTACTTCCTCTTTGGACGCTGTCCAAAGTTTCTGGCTGCTTAGCGGAAGAACATCTCTTCTCGCTTCTGTTTCTGCTCCTTATCTATTTCTCCGATTTCTCTTGTCATCTTTTCCTTTGAAGAGTTATTGTTTAATTTTAGAAGCGAGAGTTAGTGTGTAAAAAATAAATATTACAACAAGAGAGAGAGAGAGAGAGAGAGAGCTAGTTTCTAATGGAAATATGAAAAAACCATTGCTAACAATTCGCAATATCTAAACAAAAATTTTTTTACACCTCTTAAATTCAGAATTTGACACAATCCATAAATTGTGTCTACGTATATTTGTTGTATAGAATCCGCAACTGTTTCACGGGAACAAAGATTACTATATACAACGGAACACGGTCGCGAGGGACCGCGTTACGAGATCCGAGATTTAAGTGCGAGGATTTGTGTACACAGAGCGAGGAAGAAAAAGACCCCGAATGTGTCGGTGTATACATCGTCCGTTACTACTGCGCGGAGCAACCAAGGCTGCCGCCACGGTTTCTCGCATCCATCTCTCGCAATATGGCTGCGAATTAATTGGTCTTGGCCCCGTGATTAGTAGGTCCCACGGAATTACCGCGATGCCCCGCTGTGATTAATATCCCGGTGTTGCCAACTTTCGCGCGGAAGATTAATAACGGCGAAAAAGCCGGGGCTAACTGAGACGGGGGCGGAAGGATGAAGGTTTGCGCGCACAAGCCGTGTGTATACGGAGTTTTAATACAGCGACGACGGTTTGTCACCGCAGAATTTCCGCCGTCGAGGAAATCCCCATATTTCCTTGCCTCTCTATTGCGTTCGCAGCCGGCACCGGTGCGGCACCTGTCACGCACAGGTGTATAACCCTTTTTCAAAAACTTCCCGGACGCGTTCGTTTCGGACAGAGAGAACGCAGCGGACATATTTCGATCGAGGTGTCTATGCCGCGACCATAAGTATTCCGAGGTGGTATCCCGCCGGAGGTCGAGATATTTTTGCATCGCGATCAGAATAACCGCGGCGACGCGACGCCTTCGTAAAAGAAATATGTACTTTGAATCTAGATACTTCGTCTGTGTGTGTGTGTCTGAGAAAAAAAAAGAAATGAGTACGTGAGTATCGATTTTCGACTTGATAAGTTAAATATATGAGAAATCAATGTTATGAGAAATAAAATGTAAAATCTAATATCGCAGAAAAAGAGAGAGAGAAAATTTAAACGCATACCATCATCTTACTAAAAATTTTCAGTTTGCAATATTTGCTTGATTAAAGTATGCTATTTCTAGCGAAACGCCGATTAGCAACATAAAGTTGAGTTAAATGACGTACTGAACGCAAATTAATATTTCATTGAATTTTCGAGAAACTGCAAATGACAGAGCTTTTACATGCTTCACAAGCTTTTCGCAAATGTATTTGCAACGCAGATGTATTTGCAACGGTATATTTAAAAAATTAAAATTATTTTTACGAAATAACTCAATTTCTCTGCGGTGCAGTAGGTTTTAACGAGAGAGAGAGAGAGAGAGAGAGAGAGAGAGAGAGAGAGAGAGAGAGAGAGGGAAAATAAGAGATAACATTATATTAATATATTATACTTTCCTCAGATACTTTAGCTTCTCTTACTTTAAAGTTTGATGAATGTCGGAAAAAGCTCGCCTTTAAAG
>NW_018020636.1:662721-693214 GCF_002006095.1 Pseudomyrmex gracilis
TATATATATATATATATATATATATATATATATATATATATATATATATATATATGTATAAATTTGTTCTCTCTTAAAGCGTCTATTTTTTTTAGAATTATATATTTGAAGAAACGATTACATAAAATGTAATTCCCCGTCGAATATGAATAGCACCACATTCGATGCGCAAGATCGTATAAAACAGAGCGTTGATTAACTTCTCTCATTAAATGCGCAGTGTAAACTCTCTTTCCCTCTCGGAGACCCATCGGCTTTCAAACCGCGTCCGACATCAGATTTACATTAAAATGTCCCTTAAAATTGAAGTGGCGGGTGGGTTGAACTTTGAATTCACATCGTCCGGCTCGTTTTGGCGCGTAGATGAATGCGTCCTCCTACGCCACGAAAGCCCGACGCAGCCAGTATTCAGACACATGTAAATTATTTCGCGTCGTTAACGTTAACCGACTCTCCCCAATGACGTTTCGTAGAAGCGCGGTCGACGGTGCAAGCGGTAGCGTTTAATTAACGTATGCATTATACCGTTGCCAAGTGTGTGTGTGTATGTGTGTGTGTAACATGCTCGTGCGTATCCGCCCCACTAGAAACGTTAGCATTAATCATAAACGGGTGTCCGTTGCGTATCACACGCGCGCATCACTCCCACGCGTCACTAACTCTCGGCTACGCGCGAAATTTATATTCGCCTACTTAAATATGCGCGCGATCGGATTAATGCGCGGGATCGGCAACAGAAGTTTATAAATTGCCGTCGCATCGGGACACCGTGACATACGTGTATATCATTTATTTATCGGCAAACGGCATATAATTCACATTTGTAATGCTAATCGAGCTGCTCTCGTTGAACTACATTATTGCCGCGAATATAAACTTGTAAATATATAGCGGAATAAACCGCTTTCGCGAAGCGGACGGCGGGAAATAAATTGCTGTTTCTATTGCGCAATAGAAAAAAATAGTTTTTATGCTTTAGAATTTTTTTTAAATTCATTGTTACACCTCGCATACGGGGAAAAAAAAATTAACGCGATTAATGCAGAGTGCTGACGCGCTTAAATTTTTTCTGAAGAACGTACGTGAGTAAGCGAAAATATATCAATTTCGTTATGCCATTCGTACGCCGAAAATAATCGCGAGAGTGTCGCTAAATCAACGTCCGCGCGCGTTAATTAATCTCCCGGCAAAGAGAAAAATATATAACGTCAGCAGCATCCGTCGCGGCGGTAATCAATACCGGCTTATCCAATAGTGTTGTATCGCGCAATCTGCTTCGAATGAAAAAAAAAAAGTTAAGACAGGTTGCGTGTAAAAAACAAATATATATATACATATATATACACAATATATATATCTGTTCAATTACAGAAACAAAACATCGCACGTGCGTAACAATGTTACGGGAAATTTAAAAGCTTCGGATTCCGCGCAACAAACCGAGTAGTCAAATCGATAAATATAGCGGCAGAGACTTTCGGCGGGAAAACATTATATTGCGCGCGCGCAATGTAGAATTTTGAGAATGCCATTTCGTGCTTGATCGCGAAGTAAAATTCCGATATAAGTATTGTCTTTGCGAAAAAAAAGCTCGATAATGTTACATCGCTGTTTTTTTTGCGCTTGCAAAGTTTTCAACAATTACTCACTGACTTTCGAATCTGTAGCACTTTCAATTGTTATTCAATAAACTTAGCTGTGCATATTTTTATTCGTTAGTGCGCAGTTGCGACTTATACACACGTCTATATGTTCTCAGAGATGTGCTGCAAATATATTTCTGGATGCAGGTGCAAATATATTTTTCAACGTGTAAGGTAATAAACTTGGAAATTCGATAGAATTGATGTCACTTAAAAAATTCATTTAAGTTTAACTTGTAACTTATACAAACGTAATAAAATTATCCATTACTCTCTTATGAAATTTAAAAGATCCACCGCGAATTACACCACCACCTTACCTTGTGCTAGAAGTCGAACTTTCATTTTGTGCAATTTAGTTACGAAGGTGAATCTCTCGCAACGTTTAAATGTGACTTGTAATCCATGAAATAACGCAATCTCTTCCATTTGTGTTTTATTTTATTTTGTATTGAAATAAAAAACATATTGTCATACGCTACACGTACAGGGAAATGTCAAATGAAACGCGTTTCTCGGAACGCGTTTTCTCAAGAGCGAGCGAAGAATGTTAATTCCATTAGGCGTTTGTGCATTGCGCGTTCACTTCTCCGTGTGTGTGTATATGTCTCGGACTATTTGAACGCGGCGACGGGAGAGATCAGTCGGCGGGACCGACGCTAAGCCTCCCATGTATCACTGTCTCAAGAGGAAACCCTGTTAATTACCAACCGACGGCTCATTAATAGCCTGTGTGCCTCGTCTCGTTAATAGCCCATGTATCTCCCGTCTATTTCTATTCCGCGGCGTTACACACATGTCAATATTACCCGGTGTAACGTCTCGATAAGAGACGTGACTCCTTTCATCCGTATGTGAGAAACGTGTCCCGATGTATTTTTCCAGCTCGATAAAAGCGCAACGTCAAGAAACGCGGTCAACGACCGCGGCATTTTTCTCGCTGTATCTGCTACTACACCGTCGACATTTCCCGATAGCTCCGGCTGCCGGACTATTGTTCGGGCTCAAATTTCTTCTTCAAATTTCTTTCTAGCTCCTCACCCCATCGTTCGAACGTTTCGTATTCACGAACGATATTATTTATTGCTGATATCGTTTGCCGTTTGCATAATTTCAATGTTTGTCTGCGCGTTTCTTTCGCGCACTGTGAAAATGGATATGCGGATATATAAGGAAGGGAAAATATCGATCCGACGCGCTAGGAGAGAGAAGAGACATTAGTTCTCAAGTTGGATGTCTGTTCGTTTAGCCCCACGGGGGCGAACCCGGGGAAGATCAAAAGATTACAATATATCGATATCGCGCGCCGCGCCCGATACGATCCGAAGGAGACGCGCGGGCTCAAAGGCGCGCGATGTCGCACACGTAATAAGACTCGTGACGACCCTGAAGTGAAACTTATATTTTTCGACTTTTCTCTCAAGAAGAAGTAGTTTTATGTTTTCTCTACAAGATTGATTGCAACTTTCGGCTGCCCGTGTGCGTGTGTGTGTATGTGTGTGTAGCTAAGGGAATCGGAAGAGATATCTATTTTCTTCCATTGCGAAACGTAATATGTATCGCGGATGCACACGTGTATATTCTTCCGCAATGCGAGATCCAAATTTGAGATAACATCGCGGCACTTAGAACCGCGTCCAAGAACACCCGCTCTCTTGACGCAATAATATTAGTATATCGATTCACATTTTCACGTTTAATATTTTAATGCACTCGAGGAACGAGTGTAGAATTTTCTTAAGCAGAGAAGATAGTTTCTTTTTGTATATCCTCCGGTAGACTGCGTCGCGCACAGAAGAGCAAACACAATTCAGAAATTACATTTTCACTCAACTCATGATAAATCCTCGCGCTTTCCTCCTCGGCGTATCCGCGCGTTGCTCTCTATCGTAAGATCGATTTTGTTGAATCTAACCGACACAGTTGTCGGATTTACGGAAAGCAAGGAAATGACTCCCCCTTTTTCTCTCTCTATCTCTCTCTCTCTTTCTCTCCGGCGAATCTCTTACGTATTCGTACGGCGTTCTTCGGAAAATTCGGCCGGCACGCTTGCGAATTCACAAGTAAGCATAATTGCAAGACATATTTCCGCGCACAGATTTGCCATAAATAATGTCTTAACAAGAAAAATATGAAAGAGCGTTCGATAACACAATTTAAATCCACACACCGTGCAATATTATCCAACAAAAATGGCACGCTGGATACACGAGGGAACTTCCCGTGGCCGGAACATTTATTTAAAAAATAAAAGATTGTAACTAAGTATTTATATACATGAAGTTTTTTTAGAAATTAATATTTAAATATATTTAAAAAGTACTTAAAAAATATCGAGAATTATATTATATTTGATATTTACATGTCTGATAATTATTTCTTATAAATTTTCGATTCATTGATGAACAGTTATCTTGTTATCTTTAAAGTTAGTGTGTATTGGCTTGTGAGGCGCTTCCGGCGATTACGCGCACTCAGACACTCGAATTTCCGATCTGCGAATTAATTATACACGGTGCAAACATAAGTGCGCTATCGATTCGAGCGGAACGGATGTAAAGAGAGCAAGACGGGAAATTACAAACACCCCTTCCAAAAGCGGACCGACGAATCGCGCGCGTTAGGTCGACTTATCGCTCGTTCCCGACGATTCTTCGAGACGACACTCGCGAATAAGCACCAGCGTGAAACTATTTTGTTGAAGACAGGGTTGCATCCCTTCGTGTATATACACATACACATAACGCGTCTCGCTGCAACAAGTTCGAACGAACGTTAACGAACTTACGAAATTGCGCGGGTGGATCTGATGGTTGCATATTAAAAGCGTGACGTCGTCGCTCGGTTACCACGGTTACGAAACGTCGTCGCTCAGTGCGCCCCGATGTATGGAAATTGTTCGTGCTCGTTAAGCGCGTTGACTTATGAACGGAACTTAACGTCGTCTCGTCGTCGCGCAGGACTACGCCGGAATTTCGAAACGAAATTACTTCCCGACCGTAGCCGCGCGTTAAACTCCGCACAACCGCGGTCTCGAGATTCAAAACCGTGTAGCGCCGCCGGAAAACTTTCGACGAGATTTAGCGGAGCGCGTAAAATCCAAGTGCGGCTCTCGTATTCCTTTCCCTTCCCTTTCTCCTCTCTCATTGCCGACCATCGTCATCGAAACTATTTTCTTCGTTTTCAACTTTCACGCAACATATATATATATATATATATATATATATATATATATATACAAAATATAATTACAAAAGTTAGTTATAAAAAAATCCAAGTGACTCTAGAGGTAGATGTATATAATATATAAAAAAATACAAAGAAATATAATTTTTCTACAACTTGCAAAACTGTAATTCGCGAATCGCAAACTCGGGCTTCTTTACTCCAAGTAGGGGCTTCTTTACTCCAAGTAGGTACCAGATACGCGAACGAGTGCAAGAAGATGCAACAACTGATATTCTTACAAATGAAAATTCGCAAATAGCGTCGGCTGTGTGTTTCGCGATTAATCTCCGTAGCAAGTACGAAGTGACTCGCAACCGCTGCCCTTTTATTTACTCTAAAATTAATCCGCGGATCGAAGCAATTATCTTTTTTTTTTTTTTTTTTCGGTCGTCCTTCCCATTCCTCATCCTCGCGCGCGCGGTTCAATTTTATCGTAGCCGAATTATTCTTCCCGAATGCGACGATGAAAAGCGAACGGCCAAATGCGCGATGGCCTCGTTTATTCTCCGGAGAATAAATAAAACAAGAACAAAATTGGGGAACCGTGCGAATGTATGCGCGCGCGTATGTACAGACGTACGTGCGCTCGGGTCGTCCGTCTCTTTCTTTCGCTGTTTTCCTTCTCTCTGTGTCAGACGAAATGGCGTCCGTTTTTGTTGCGCAATTTTCTTCGAGATTGGCGTAGCGCGATACGAGAGCGACATATGGGGCGGTGTGCGGCAACTACAATAAAAAAAAAAAAAAAAATCCCTCCGTTTCACGCTTTATGATGTGCCGCTGCCGAGAGAAAAAACACAAAATGAACTTCGCACACCTCGTGAGAGGATGTTTTTCATTGTCACGAAAGTAGCAACCGGGATGTTTTTTTTAGACTTACGTTAGAGTTTCACTCTCTCAAAATGCACTCGTTCAACAACAGCGTGATAACGCGTGTAGATACGTACGTTGCGTATAAAAAATATACAGACATTTGATAAGACAGTAATGTGTGCGCTTCTTAACTTAAATTTATACAAATATAAAATATACATATTTCTCTCTCTCTCTCTCTCTCTCTCTCTCTCTCTCTCTTTCTCTCTTTTTGAACAGAGGATCTCTGTTGTCAAAGTTTCACTTGCAACGAAAGCCGTGGGGATAATAATCTGGTGCCGATAGATGAAAAAGCATCTCTCGGGAGATAATTCGCAAATTGCTTCCCCTTGTCAGCGAGTATCGCAATTTAATTTTCTCACGAGCGTGCTTTATCTTTAGAGCTTTATTGCCAGAAGAGAGAGAGAGAAAGAGAGAGAGAGAGAGAGAGAGAGAGAGAGAGAGAGAGAGAGAAAAGATATTCAGCCGTTTGCGCGACGTTACGACGATGGATACACACGACAAAAGAGAACGCGCGCGGGAGAGAGCAAGAGAGAGAGAGAGAGAAAGAGAGAGAGAGAAAGCGGTGTTTCGTCCGTGATTTTTCCGCTGCTTCATAAAATCGTCGCGAATCGCTCAAAGGGGAACAAACGAGGGTAGAGTACACAGAGCATCCGCTCGCGGGGAATACAGAATAAAAATACGAGACGGGAGTGCTTCGAATCGCGCCATGGATAATCGGCGGGAAAGGGTCAATGGCACTCGTTATCAGATAAACCCGAAACTCCTCTCGATGTCTCCTCCTCACCGAGGAAAATACGAGGCCGCGCGATTTAAAAATCCGATTCTCGCGGAAGAGATTTCTCTCGCCAACGGTTCGCGTTGTATCGCGGAACGAATATGTGCCCGGCGCAAAGTTGCCGCTTCGCTTACGTATTTTGTCGGTGAGTTTCCGATAAAATTCAAAAGGAGAGAGTTGTATAGTCGAGCGCGCGTAGAAACATTCAAGAGAGCTGCAGAGAAAAAAAAATAAAAACGCAAAAAACAAGCCTCCTCGGTCGATGAAGTTATTAGTCCAGTTCCTGAATTCCTCTGTCCGCGTGTTGTCTGCATCAAGTTGCCGACTCGAGAATTCTTCAGATTCTTCAGTATCATTGTTTATATGTGTGTCAATACATATTCCACACACTACTAACCACCGCGAGCGATTTTATTATTTCTTCACTACACAGTATGTGTCTGTATGTGTGTGTGTGTGTTGAGCATCTCGACTAGAAAAAAAGTAATGTGCGTTGATATTACACGATATTTCCTTTTTTATTCGCAATAATCGATCAAATGTTTATCTAAGCGGAAGAAAACTATCTACTTCGTTAATCGATCCCATCGCGAGAGCTAATTTGATTGTCGCGATGAAGTTTTTCTACAGTTTTTGCATGATGTTTGTTACACACAGGAGAGAGAGAGAGAAAGAGAGAGAGAGAATATATTAAAAACAAAATTCCTTGGCAAATTTTCGAACTGTGCTCGAATAAAAACTTTTCGAGCGAATACTTAACAGAGATTTTATTTTGGCGGAAAAAGTACAAATTTTTTTTCTATATTTTGCAACGAATTAAAAGTTCCTCTTTCAACTTTTTCTCCAATATTGACGCGTGTGCAAGTAAAGTTCATTATGTGTATAATATAAAAACAAAACAAAAAAGAATCGATATGCAATTCTGTCTCATTTTTAACGAGATAGTTCTTAACGAGATTGTTGTTTCACGACGATATCTTTTTACCCACTTGGAAGTACACAGTACCGTACCATCTTTTGCGATAAAAGAACTTTAAATGGAAACGTGATCGCGAATCGTATTTCCACGGTGCATCGGGAGGAATTAAAAAAAACAGTTGCTAATATCGCGTCGTCGAGTAAGTGTTCACGCCGTGCAAAGTACGGCGAGTTCGCGTATCGTCAAAAATACTACTAATAATCAGATCGCATCTCTGCGATTAAAATATGACTATAAAATATGCTCGTTGCGAATTTCGGCGAAAATTTAATAAATTAACAACTCTGCGAGTGGTCCGCTAATTAAACGTAAACTTTATTGACCCAATTAGAATTCAACGTTCAGAACACGTTATACGTTGTTTTCGGTGGGGATGGGGGTATCTCGTTACACGGAACGTCGTCATTGACAACGAGGATTAAAGCGGATTCCATATTCGGAACAATTAAGGGTATAATCATGCTTTCTCTCTCTGTCTCTGTCTCTCTCTATCTCTCTCTCTTTCCCCAAACGTCGCCGACCCTGCCGATTCGCCCAATCCAAAATTAATTAATCCACGTCCTTTGACGTAGTTCCGTGTTTTGACGCGCCTGTTACCGTATCCACGAGCTTTCGATCAGCTTTCGCAGTCAAATGTAAGCGGCGCGCATTCTTTTGAACGCAAACTTACGATCTCTCTTATTTATCGGTTTTCTATGCAACTATAGTCACTCTGTGCGTATTATTACCGTGAAGATCGGTCATATCTGTCGTTGCATTCGTTTAATAAAATTTATGTGCTAATATAAATTGATATTTTTTTTTCCACACGTCATTACATTTGTTTCTTAAAATTTACACACATGGTTAGATTAAAGATGTGTAAATAAATAATAAATTTGATAAAAAGTGTTTTTTATCGAAAATAAATATTACAAAAGCAAATACAAACAACAAATTATCACATCGTTGCAATTAAATCTTAATTACTGCGCCACGCACAATTCGCGCAATTTAAATGGTTAATAAAAACAAATTGTTCTACAATATTCTCTCTCTCTCTCTCTCTCTTTTCGTGTTTCAACATGCAGACGTTCTTATTCTCTCTCTCAAGTCTTTTGCTCCGATATATGCTATACATGATGCGCGCGAGTACACGTATATACAACACGACGCGCTGATACATCGCGGCGGTATCGTGTAATTAGAGCGACACGTGCTCAAAGACCCCGCATCGGGGTCTCCATTGATGAAGTCCGTTGAGTGTTCGTCGCTTTCCGTTTGATCAGCAAAGTACGCGAACCATGACTAGGATACAAGAGCGCCGTCATTCTATCGATATCTACCGTGGAGAATGTGACACGGGTAGAACACGCCGCATTCTCTTTCTACGTGCTAGAAATGTATAATTTTAATTACTCAGTCTTGTACACATTCTCATATATCACACACACACACATTCTCTCTCTCTCTCTCTCTCTCTCTTTCTCTCGCAAAATGTTGCCCCCGTTCAATTTTTTGTCTTATATTGATACGCGCACGCGATATTGCAGATGAAATACATATTCGTAAACATGTTTACGTAATATGCTAATAGCGCGCGCGCACATATTATTAATCTAAATTAAACTTGTGAAAATTTGAAATTAAAAAAAAAAAAATCGACGCGCGTGCGATTTATAACTTTCTGAAAATGCGTTTTCCCGGTGAAAAATTTCGAGATTTATTATTTATATCTTGCTATTAAAATTCTGCAGCAGGAAACCGAATGAAATATCCCGCGTGATTTTAAAATTCCTTATCAGAAGACACGAGAATTAAATGCAATCGCGCGCAATCGTCGTATAGCTCCGGAAACTTTTTTTCTTCTCAAGTAGTAAAATCTGCCTCGATAAAATTGTCCATTTCGCCGGAAATTATCGTTCCCTTTCTCTCCGCCAGCTAACGGGATGCTTTCGTGTCTCTCCCTTTTTTTACTGTCAGAAAAAATAATTTTTTGCTCCTTTGCGAGGGGAAAAATCGATCTGAGGTAACTGGTGAGCGGCGAGTCTCTAGTTTTCGCGGACGGGATATACTTTGCGCGTATCGTTCGCAAAATGAAGAAAAACCGTTAATCAGAAGATTGTTAAAAGTTCGACGAGAGAGGGGTTACGTGCTAAACCTTAATAAGGCGCCACTCACGATGTCTGACCTCGTGATTGGCCGGCAACTGTTGGTAGAAACAATATCAGCGAGATTTCCTCGGATATAATTCTCCTTTTTTTTTTTTTTATCTGAGAGAGAACTTCGATACCTGCTGAAGCGCGCAGATACAATCGCTTTAAGGTCGTTCTATATTTAAGCGCAAGCAAAGCCGATCGCAAAGCAGTACCGCGATCGTCGCAAGCAGAAATCGCCCCAAAAAGGGTTGCCAAAAAGTTTGCGTCTCTGTGATCTCTGCGAGAGTCAATAAGCGTCGAGATTGCCGCTCTCACGGCAAAATGTTACTCGTAAACGTAAAAAATAAATAAATAAATAAATAAATAAAGTAAAATTAAAAAATTCAAAATAAAAGATAAAAATATTTTTTGCTCTGCTCTTGACTGACTGTAGCTTACTAAGAACTCACTCAAATTGCACGATCCTTGCGACAATGTAATTGTGCAATTCATCTCTTGCGATCAGTGTAGAACGACCTTCTTCTTCTTAAGCATATTTTATTGTGATTTATTTACAATAAAAAAAATACTGTACGTATATAATAAAGATTATTATTGTGGAGTACTTTCTTTGCCGGATAAGAGATTTACCGCAATAACTTTTACTGTAATAAAAAACTTTTCAAATCTTGCTTTTAACGTTACTAGAAAAATACTAGAATAACGCGGGCATTTTGTGTGTATCTACATTAAGTAAAACATACGTACATCTCACTTCAACAATGTTTGCCGAGTGTCATAAACCGCGCTCGTAACTCCGCTTTGCAAAAGTATTCTAAGAGTACAATCGCGGAAAGTTTCCTTCGCGTTCCGCGATATTTCTCTGCGAAATAAAGGAAATTTGTAATAAGGGAGTCGTTAAAACTTCGACACGACTCTTCCTACACTCTTGCAACGACTCGTGAAACTTAGTATCGTAACATTTAGTTAGAGCACGGCAATTGAAGCGGCCGCGCGATCTGTATATTAAGAACCCTCTATACAACTATGGAAGCCGGTTCACACTCTTTGTGGAAAACTTGTGAGTATAAATTATACGAAAATTCAAAACGAGAAGAGATTCCTGGATATAATTGTTAGGTGAACAAAAAGAACGAAAAAAAAAAAAACAGAAATGTTCTATTTTTTAATTATAAGCTCTCCAATTATAAAATTAAATTATTTACTAATTTACCAGTAAGTTTAATTATTTTTTAGTTTAACAACAAACACGTAACAATAAATTAATTTAAATTAAATAAATTGAATTAAATAAAATTTATTTAAAGTAAATAAATTAATTAAGCTATAACGAGAGTTCACAGAATATACGAAATAAGAACATTATATTCTAGAACAAAAATGTGCAAAAAAAAAGACAGTAAAAATTCGTGTAAAACACACGAAAAAAAAAACAAATTTGCTGGAATAACAAAGAAACTCAGCTGCTATGTGGCCAGCGAGAAAAATCTGCTAAACCCATTGAATTTTTTGTTTTGCCAACAAAACGTTTTATTGATGAAACAAAAAATTCAGATTCAGCAAATATATTTCTCGCTGACCACGTAATAGCAAAACCCTTTTTTTTCCGCGCATGCAAAACTAAAGTACGTACGTAGAGTTTTATAATCGCTGCCACATGTGTGTAAGAAGATCGAAGTTCGAGAAAAACCTGTCTGTACATAGATACTTTCGTACGTATCATCACGATGCATTAAGCATTCGTCGTGACGAGTCGAGATTCGTTCAGTCGATGATCCACCGAGCGATACCTACATCGATAACATCCGATAGCATCTGTTTTCCCTGCTGAGACGGGGAGAGAGGTGGGAGATGGATGCATCTAGCTTACAGCGTGCGTTTTTCCACGATGCGTGTTGAATAATGCAAAAGGTGTCTGCGGGGATCGTAGCGGCAGCGAGAAACCATGACGGGGAAGGAACGCGTGCGAGAAGTCGCGGAGTTGAAACGAGAAGAAATGTCACGCTGTGTGTGTGTGGCGGACCGACGAATTTTACTATTTATTTATATATCAACCATCAGGTTTCGAAGCAGAGCATCGACGATTTTAATCAAATCCTCGTGTAACAATAATCCTATATTAAAAAAGGCATGTGTACCAAGAAGTGCGCGTTTGGAGTCGAATATATCGCACCTATTGTTGCCCCTTTTCCGCGTTGCCAATTGGTTGGTTGGTTGATCAAGTCGAATCGAATCGGTAAGATCGAGAGAGTAAATAATGAAAAGCGATTTTTTGAGACAGTTCGTCGTATATGTAGAGAAAATTAAAAACGTAACTAAAGTCATGTGACAGGAAAGAGTAGAAAAACAACACGTGAAAATAACGTGACTGTAATTTATATTATATATAACATTAAATAATACATATTATACATATAATTTATTATATATTTATAATATTATACTTTATATTGTATTATATGTATTATATACATACTACAATAATGTCACTGACTTCCGCCGCGCGACTTTGACGGGATCATTGATCTCGGCCGCGCGGCCTTGGCGGGGTCGATGACCTCGGCCGCGCGGCCTTGGTAGGGGGGGTCACTGACCGCGGGCGCGCGGCCTTGGCGGAGTCATTGACCTCGGCCGCGCGGCCTTGGCGGGGTCACTGACCTCGGCCGCGCGGCCTTGGTGGGGGGAGGGTCAATGACCTCGGTCGCGCGACTGCGGTGGAGTCACTGACCTCGGCCGCGCGACAGCGGCGGTGTTACTGACCTTAGTCACGTCATTACGGTACATGTGTGTGTGTGTGTGTGTGTGTGTGGACGCGCGCGCGCGCGCATTATTGTATATAGAGATATACAATATTATATATATAATATAAATATAATATTCTCTTTCTTACTCTTTTCCCTGTCACGTAACTTTAGTCACATGGTGTTTTTCTAATCCTTTCTGTCACAAGACTTTAGTCACATGTTGATTTTCCGTTCTCCCCTTTTTCTTTTATTTTTCGAGTTTGATTTTTATGCGTTATTTCTGACATCTCTCTAATGTGTATTATATGGTTTGTAAGACGTATATACTAGCTGTCATCGCGGTGACAGATTGTGTTCACTGACACCACACGTTGAAATAAAAACAATAATAGCGTGCGCATAGCGCGCGCCTGTGTTGTGCTCTAGTATAAAAAAAAACTCTGCAATTTCTCTCGAATTAATTTATGTTAACCGCGAATTCAAGTTACTTGTACACACGCAACAATGTAAAAACATTTCATAACAATACAGAAAACGCGTAACATCGAACTTTTTTTCGCATCGACGGGAATTCTGCAACACATCTCGAGACTCTGTTTGTTCAAAAAGAATTACGACAACACACAATTTCCACAGAAAGGAAATGTTGTTTCCTTGCGCGCACTTTTGCCTTTTGCGTCCCTTCATTCTTATCGATAATATTATCGCGGTCGCCGCTGAACCGGAGACGCAACTAAATTTTGTCCGACAAACGCCGGAAAACTCGGATGAACGCGACGGATATTCATGCGTACGTACGTATCCGATTATAATTGGCACCCCATAAATCACTCATTTACCTTGCAAATCGCGTTATTAACGCAGCAGCCGTTCCTATTTGTAGCCGCTGGCCGATCGGTTGCAATTTGTTTTCCCCGACCTGCGGGGATAGGAATCGGTGCATTTTTAATTACGTTCGTATGGCGAATCGTTAGATAACGCGAGATTGCAATTAAATGCAACGCAGCTTCCGCGTGTTAATCAGCATCGCGCGCGCGCACGCGCGCGTTAAACAAGATGCGGCGCCGCGCTAAATTACCGGAGTGTAATTCTATTTTGTATTGCCAAAAAGAGCGCCGCGAGACCGCGCGCGCGGCATTATTTACGCGCGCGTATAACGAAGTGTAAATAGAGCGAAGTCACGGGATAATTTCCATGAAGATTGATGTCCAATCAGCGATACTTGAAGTCGTAAATTTATCACAAAATTATTATATAAACCGCTATTTTTCATCTTGAATATTAAACAGAATGGAACTGCGGTGTGATAAATGAACGTCGTAACGTTTCGTATAGCGCAGCACATTGGAAAATAATAACCATTATGCGTGCAATGCGCGCGCGCGCGAGCGCACGTATCTATGTGTGTGTGTGTGTGTATGTGTGTGTCTATAGAGTAAAAATATTAATCATTGCGGTACCTACTATGTATTTCCAAACGCATCTCTGAGTATTAATTCGAAATGGTATTCGGCACAATTACGCGCGCAAAGAGAGAGAGAGAACGCACGAATATAAAATATCTACAACCCTTCAGAATTTTGCTTCAGAACGATCGTCATTTATGGAATTGTATTCGTATCACAAAGGTAACAAACACGGGTATAATTTTTATTCAATTTTTAAACGCGATATTTGCCGATTTATTTGAAAAATATCCTTTATCCGATATTCGCGAAATTTTAAGCCTGTCGAAATCCATGAAACACGCCGTCGCGAGTAACGCGTAATAATAAATTTACAAAGCGCAAAGAGAGACGTATTTTTTTTCTCCCCGTATGTGTTTTAATCAATTTTAATATCGAATTGTGAATCATGCAGCATGTTTTTCTCACATTTAATCGGCAAGCAATATACACGTACACAAACACACGCACAATACACCTATATATATATATATATATATATATATACACACATACACACTCCACGGAGCGCATGGTTATTCTCTTGATCTGAAATATAAACTCGAGAGTAATTTTCCTCCGCGCACGATAAAAGCATCCGCTTCCACATTAAAAACGCTGCAAACACGCTTTCAGGCTTCGTCGCGCGCCATAATTTTTCTGAATCAAGAGTTAGCGGAGTTAGCGCAAGAGAAAAAGTCGCGGCCGCTGGATTAACTCGCTGAGCCGGAAACGGATGATTTTTTTTTTTTTTCGAGCACCATTGAAAGTGGTATACAACGATGCACGAGGAGGAGAGGCACCTACAGCAAGAAAAAAACAACAGCTGCGCGTAGAGAAAAGAAGAGAGAGAGAGAGAGAAAGAAAAAGAAAGTTAGAGGGACCGTGAAGATCGATGCACATGCTCGAAGTAATTAGCTAAGTAAGAACATATGTCGATGAGGAGCTCCGATCAAATTGCAATTAACTGTACCGGTCTCTCGACGCGCGTGTCGAAGAAAAGCAGAGATTACGATTAGGGTTTTGAAGAACAGAGAAGAGAATGACGAAGAGATATAGATGAGAATTTATAACGGAGAGAGGATTTTTCCAAACAACTTGTGTTTTTTTTTTTTTTTCGTGCAATTACATTGAAATTCAATTACGACTTTTGAAGTCGTGGCGTGTCGAGTATTAAATAATAATCCCGTGTGAAAAAAAAAATAAAAAAATATACCATACACCATATTGCGGACGTGAAGTTAAATTGCGCTCCTGTTGTCGTACTTCAACATTCGATTTCGATAATGAGAAGAGATTCGTACTTCGCGCGGTGCAATGTCGAAAGATTTCTCTCGCGCGAGAAGAACCTTCTCCATCTCTGTTCCCTTTTTTCTTTCTTTTTCGGGAAATCTCCATTCCCGAGGCCGGCTTTTACGAGGCGTTCGCGCAGTTTCTCGAAGCGTAACCGCGGCTACTATCATTTTACCTGCACGTGACGTGCACGCCTCATAAAACTCAATCGGCCGAGCGTCTTTCCGCGAGAAATTCAACAAGGGTAATTTCGCGCACACGGCCGTGTGCTCCTTCCCTTCGTGTGTTTATGTGTTACACACACACACGCTCCTCTTTGCTCCTCGCTTCGAAAAACTTTCCGCGCGTTCGCCACATCGTCCTTTCATCCTTGCGGGTCTCTGTAATTACCTCGTCCTGTATATCCGCGACCTGAGTAACTCACTTATCGTCGTCCGTCTGTCGCGCGTTAAGTCACGGATTTCACGACGAGTAGTCGCTGGCGCGTGTAGTAGTCGCTGTCGCGTGTCAAAATAAAATCACTTGTAATTGAAAGAGACCGTCGCTCGCGCAATTTCTCGCGTTTTCAAAAACCATATTTTCAAAAACGGACGACGATTAACGGACGGTCATTACATCGTCGAAAATATCGCGATCCCGAAACCGTCCCGGTAGTTTTCACAAACACAAATCAAATGGGCACACGCTCGAGAGTGCCCGCAACGAGTTTTGGAGCATATGCGTGTCGCCGAGAAATTTTTTCTAATTTGAAACGCGGCGCCGTCACGCGATTTCGTTCAATTAATTCACTTCAACCTCTAATTTAGTAATTACCGAGAGTGGCTTAATAGTCATTACCTCACATTTATATGTGGGACCACGAGAGTTTTCGCACCCCGCAGGTGAAATTATATTCTTTCACTTTCCGACGGGATCTCGACGAGTCTCTCTCTCTCTCTCTCTCCTTGCGGACAATGGGACGAGAACTAATTAACGCCCGTCTAAGCGACTTACAATAGACCGAATTAAGTTATTATTAACGGCAGACGATTCCTCGATCGGCGACGAGTACTTTCTGCTAATTGCTTATAGCGCGAATAAGTAAGATAATAAGGATAATGAAGTCGGGGGGAGGGGGAGGAGATCGGACACACTCAGAGAGATGGATATCCATCTCCGAGGAACATTCAACTCCGAGCGGACGGAAATAACTTTCGGGAGTTCGCGTCTAACGACGTCTAACGAGGAAAGCCCGAGCATGAATATTCCAAGCGGGCGTAGGAGAAATCAAGACCCGTTTCTTCGCGTTTTGCCCAACATTTCTCTCTCTTTCTCATCTCAAATCAGAATTTTTCATCAGTTTTTTCGTCGGCAGATAAAAAACGAACAACGATGAAATAAAAAGTCAATTTTTCCTTCCCGAGCGTGGAAAGCGATTAAGTTTTTCGCAACGCTCGCCCTCGATCGGACTCTCGAGACACGAACCAAGTGGGGGGAGGAGGAAGGAAGAGACGAGAAAGGGAGGGATTACAGGCAAAGTTCTCTCCTTTGAACAGATACGATGACCAGGCGGGACACAACGGGATTTCTCGCGGAGCGTGAGATTAAAGGAAGAATCCGGAGCGCACGGGCACAAAAGTGGACACCGGATCTATTTGCGGATACGAGAAGCTCTTCTTATCGTGCCGCATCCGCCTGTCGGAGCTGCCGCTCCGCGCGTTTGCGATACGAACGCGCGCACGGGGTATCGCGACAAAAAGAAAAAAAAAAGACCATTATGACCGACAGAGCGTCACGAATGCGTTCTCTCGTTTCTCTCGCGTTTTTCCTTCCCTCTTTCCGTGCGACCCACTTCGCAGCGTGGTGCTCACCATGAACAAAATGAGATCGAAACGGCATGTGGAATTCCGCGCGGAGCGTGTATCGACGAAAAAGAAAGAAAGAAAAAAAAAGAACCGGCGATCATTATGAAAATATCGCGAAACGCGCGACGCGAGCGCGGTATCGCGATACTACCGCGAATCACGAAACCGCGGTGCTTCGTCCTGTCACGTTGTTTTTTTTTTTTTTTTTTGTTTTATTGCAACTGTTTATTTTCTTGGGAAAGAAATCACGAGACAAAGGTTTCATCAAATCTTTTGCTTTCGTGTTAGAAAAATATTACCAACGATTTAAATCGTTTCTTATCAAAATATTGGTTTTTCTCTCACGCACGCACACACACACACACATCGCATACAAACGCATCAAACACAGATTAATAATGTATTAATAAATATCTATCACACCAGCGAACACAATTATACGCGAAAAGAGCTTCGTCGCGTTGCGGGTGATCGATCATTTCGTGTGACTTCGTCGTCGCTCATGTTGCGACACACGCGCCGTCGCGCTTCTCGTATCCATCCGCATTAATTTCATTATGCAAAATTCGCGCGGTTTCACCGCGTGCAACTCTTCTCTCTCTCTCTCTCTCTCTCTCTCTCTCTCTCTCTCTTTCTTCTTCCGTGTTGAGATTGTCGCATGTAAAGCAGCCGGGGAAAGAATCACCGTATTCATCCGTTTCTTTCGCGTGCAACATGTGTGTCGCTCCAAGGACACGCGACAACGAGCTCTCTCTCTCTCTCTCTCTCTCTCTCTCTCTCTCTCATGATTTTTTTTATTTCCCGTGCAACGCGCGTTCGCCAAACATAACACCGTCGCTCTTGTTATTTCTCACCGCTCGCGAGGAGATTATACCATGATCGATCGACCGGACGGAGAAACGAGAAATCGCCACTGCGATAATTATGTACGTATACACACACAAACACACACGCATACACAGAGCGCGCCACCGTGATGTAATTGGTCGGGTGGTGTAATCGCGGATAATGGCGAGAGATCGAAGTGCGAACATTACAAAATTAATCCCGCGGCATCGCCGCAACGATATCGCCGCGCGCTCATCTCCCTCTTTCAATTGATTCTAAATTGAGCGCGCGCGCACGTTTTAGCAATCTTTTCTATAAAATCGAGATAGATTGCACATAATTCGATGAAAGAGGATTTGCTCGCGCACCGAGCGAATTCGCGACGAGCGAGCTGCATCGCACAACGGTATAATCGCGTAAATGAAAACACAGTGTATCAGATAAAAACGAGAGTAAGAGAGAGAGAGAGAGAGAGAGAGAGAGAGAGAGAGAGGCGTGTATAAATATTAATAAAATGGAAAATACTCTTTTACGCGAAGATCAACACCATTTCGTGCATAAATATTCATTGACGTAGCAGAAGAAATTTGCTGCGAGAACTCGATGTAAATTTCAGATCGTCTGCGAAACTGAGTCCTTTTTTTTTTTTATCTGTATGTACGTTCGAAAAATCCATTCAGAAAACGTGTGTAAAATCACTGACGAAGAGTAAGTACGCGAAGGTACTCGCGTGATAAACGATAAAAAAAAAAAAAAAAATAAAATAAAACGAAATAACGAAAAATATCGCGTCTCTGATTTTTCTCGAATTTCCGTAAACTCGCAACGATTACAGAAAGAGAGAAAGAGAGAGAGAGAGAGTGAGAGAGCGCGCGCGCGCGCGGAACATTGTGTGTCACAAGATCACAATGGCTTTCCGTAGTATCTCGGTAACACCGCATAGTGCGACGACGACACAGCGAGACGTCCTAATTTCGTGATGAAAACGTCGGCACGAACACGAGGCGGGCACAATGCACGTCCGCGAGATCAAATAACAGGAACATTCGGTCGCTCCTCTTTCCGGCGCTGTCTTTTCTCTACCACAGCGCTCTCGCGTGGCAATACATAGTGTATCTTACGCATCGCGAAGTCCTTTTTATTCACCGTACGTACAAGTCTCGTCTCACCGGCGTTTTCCTCTCTCTCTCTCCGGCGTTGTTCTCTTTCTCCTTCCTCCAAAAGACGCGCTTCTCTTCTTCACGGCGGCGTGTCTTTCGAGAACGAAGACACATCTCATCGTTTCTTCTGCGCTTTTATGTTTTCTTCTTGTCACATTCTTTTATACAGGGAATATATGGCCCACTCGTAATTCCGTCCACAAGTGCATAACGTCGGTCGCATCTAAGATTGTTTACGTCCTTGACGTCGCAATTTCGCGACGGCGGCCGACCATTGTCTGTCCTGCCGGCTTAATTGGACGTTTCGCAAAGTAAATTTCCCGACCTGGCGGCAGATAATGCTAATTAGCCGGAGTCTGGGTTAATTCTGCGGGTCTGAAACTGTTTGAGACCGCCCTTTTCGCTCGCTCTCTTTTCTTCTTTCTCAATCTCTCTTTTTTTGCCGCTCTCAGCAATTTACTGCGGGAAGTTTAAAGAAATCTTTCATTGCTTGATATCGTCAGACACGATCGACGCTGATATTAAAAAAAAAAATAAATAAAATAAACTAAACTTCTGCACACTGTTCTGTTGTTAATATTCTGCTTCTTAATTATGTTATTAAATCTATTATATGATTATTTATTTAATTATTTATTAAGAGGCACTTTTTTTATTCGAGAAATTTATTAATTCTTTCGTAATGCCGATTTTTATTTTCAAGTTTACTGTTGTACAACTAACGCTGTACAATATTTTAATTTAACTTTTACTTGTTTAAAAAATAATACGTCTCAGGCAACATTTTTTTCTTTCTCCGATTCTGTACTACTTGAAGAACAAAGCGAATAATTTCGCGCGCATCGTCACGAGTCGTCGAGAGGTTTCGCGCGCATAAAACGCGATCCTTCACGAAGGAAACAAAAGAGAGCTCCCTTCCTTCACAAGTCACCCTTAACCAGCTCGACAGAAGTTCCCTGACAGCCGGCGGGGGTTGCTTCGCAACACTTTATTCCTTAGCCGGCTATCTTGATTCGTCTGCGCGCACGAGAATCCCTGCGATCGAACTCCGACCGCTCCTGCAAACCCACCCACTTGCGGGCCCGTCCCCCGCAAAAGCCTTCGGATCCTCCGCGATACGAGATACCCTTGTCGAGTATCTCTGGCTGGTCTGACTTTAGCTCTGTTACCCTCGTCCCTTCCCCTTCCTCCACATGTCTGACCCTTTCTCACCGGCGTCTCTCTCTCTCTCTCTCTCTCTCTCTCTCTCTCTCTCTCTCTCTCTCTCTCTCTCTTCCTTCTCTTTCGACGTCCGTCTCGCGTCTCGGGAGGATTTTACGATACTCGCTCCCGACATGGCCCATCGATTCGTGTCTTCTCGATTCCTGAAATCGGAGGGTGCGAGAGCAAAGCGGTAGAACGAAAAGGCAAGAGCCTTGAGACAGGATTCGGAAAATCGCACTAAATCCAATTACCTCCGAAACTCCTGGAGGTGATGTATACCACGATACAGTTCGTAAAGAATACGGAAAGGGAAAAAATCGAAATGTGTATCCGATTCCTGTCGGAATTACGGATGTTCTCCTCGTGAGAGAGAAACAAAGAAATTTTGCGCGCGCGCGCAAGAGAGAGAGAGAGAGAGAGAAAAGGGATGCACGGAACCTCTGACATCGCGACGCGCGGCACGACCGCGCGTCGTTGACGAGCAGGAGACATCTTCGCGGAGATCTCAGGAATGCGTGCCGACGTACGCGGATAACGTAACGGCACGAGCATCGAGAACTTGCGGCGAAACGGAATGACGAAACGTGATTATGAACGTAATGTGCGCCCGAGATGTGCTGTGAGAGACGGAGAGAGGCGCGCGAGCGTCAAGTTTCACGAGACGGTGACATTTGTGAAGGAAATGCACAGGCAGTGTATCCGAGTTATGTAAAGTGACGAATCGCGGTAATGTCTCTAGTGTTTTTTTTTTTTTTACAAATGTCCCATTTAAATATCTTTGGAACGAAAAGCGTCAATTTTTTTTTGTTCTAAGTAAATAAAATCGACAGCGTCAAATGACGATAAAAAAAGAAAAAGTGTTTCGCACAAGCGCCAGAGAAAAGAATATAAAAGTTTCTAAATTACGCGCATATTTTTTAACGTCTGATGTTCCATTATTTTTCTCTCCCTTTTTCACACACGTTTTTACAACGATCTCGACACGAGATCTTTTAACAAAAACTAGATGTAAATTTTACTTTGTGATGCATTCTTCCTCTTAAAATTGATTAAAGTTTATTCTGTCCTGCACCGCTCATTTCCTTCCTTTTTCCCACTCCCTTTACGTAGTTGCGCTTATGAACGAAATAAAAGCTGTTCTTCCTCACAATTTGCCTCGAGAATAATTTTCGGATTATGATTAAACGCTCGAGCGCCAGATGCATTTAAGTGATCGACGAACACGAACGTAAGCTAATTTTCTTTAATAATCGTAATTGCTCTTCTCCGGCCGCTCATCCCGATACAAGTCCCGTATCCTCTTTGTACCTCGATAATTCTCAGAGCGAAACGGTTAATAAAGTTTTCCTCGATAAGAAACAAAGATGTAACGAAATTTTGCAAAATGGCGGGAAATGTGTCGATAATCAAGTTGTCGCCGAGCCTTAACCTTCCCCCCCTCCCCCGATAAACGTAAGCGAGAGATATCATCCCGATGGCTAGCTTCAACGATCTCAGAAGCGCAAGATCGTAGACGTCGATCATCGTTAAGGCGATAAGACGCTTTCACTTAACTTAATCCCCCGGGGTAACGAGTATTAAGGGCGAACTAGTTCGTTAGAGAACGGAGCGCCCCATATCGAAGAAGATACGGTCGTGAGAGGACCGAAAAACTTCCGCAAAAACGAAAAAGCGCGTTTAGCGACGTTGATCGACCGTACCGACTTTTGATGAGGATGTTTTGTTCCAGTAAAAGTGAACACAACAACGTGATCACTGAGATCGATAGATTTGAAAACTTTTCGAAAAAAAATCGAAGACATTAACAACGAGACAAAAATTCAACTTGCCTTCTTCCTCAACTCAAACTTTTCTAGGAAATTAACGAACTTTAGTCAAAGAGTTTTAGCATCAATTATTGAGTAATGGCTAATCTTCTTGCTATCCCGGCAAACATTCTTTTCGTTTACATTTTTCATATCGTTTTGATGATGAAAAAAATATTTTTGCAATATATTACTACCATATATACTACTATTGTATTCATCAAGTAGAGAAAACAAATATGAACTCTTCGACGGAGTCAGATATTTTTCGCAAACGCACCGGTAACTCGCTGACAACGTCGACTCTATAACAAGTACAACTAGTCCCTTCGCAACCTGGGGCGGGTTTATTTTTCGCCAAGGGACACAGGGGGCGTCGCGACGGCGCGGGCACAAAGTTAACTCGCCGCCGACCTCACGAAGCCGCATCGGACCAGGCGAGCGTAACGAACGGTGCAACGTGGCGCCGTGAACACGAAAATTAGCCGGTAGTTAGACGATCGTAAAACTTCCCCAACCACCTTCCTCGTGGAAGCTCCGCGCGTTTCCAAACCGCGGGCATCTATACCGGTCTGCCGTGCTTTACGATTCCGAAACCGTTGCGTTATTTCGCTTCCTCGACCGCGCCAATAGACACGCGAGCGCAAAACCGCGGTCGGTCCGATGAACGCAAAAGTCATTCAAGAACGTCGTCGTGAGTGCAACGATATGCGCGCGATGAGTCCTTTCTCGTCTAAGGTCCGGGGGTCTGTTCCCTCATCCCTCTCTCTCTCTCTCTCTCTTCACAGCGTTCCTTATCTGCTCTCGCCCTAACTCTCCGAAAGTTTTCCAAGTTTCATGCCACTTCTCCTCCGCACAAGTCGAATCTTATGTACTTTACGTGAGAGAGCTCGGCTTATCCTTCGAGTGAACCCGCACGAATCGTTTCGCGGCTGTTTGCAGAATAACTTCGCGTATGTGACAATTATATGCGTATACACAATTCCAGAGTACGCAGAGATTCTTCGCGGGAGAGACAGACTTCATTTTCGAGATACGAGTCGTATCTCGAAATCGAAAACTCGCTTCGAGTTATATACGATGTATAGTAGAACTAAAGTCCCAGTGACCCCGGACATTTATTTAAACAAATGATTATTAGATATAAAAAATGATTATTACAAAACAATTATTAGATATGTAAATATTTAATATTTAATATTAAACATTTCTCGATGGTTTAAGTATTTTTTTAAATCTATTTTTTTTGATATTCATTTTCTCTCTTCTAACTTTTTACACATCCGGCCAGATGGGACGGTTACCTTACGGAGAGCGAATAATTTTTGAATTTTAAACCAAACTGCACACTCAAACAGATATAATCTCGGACTAGTGTTCCGGTTATCTTCAATTCAAGCGCGCGCGCGCGCGCGGAGCGACGTTAAAAGCTCCGCAGACATTAACGGGCGGTGTCTGCCGCCGGTTTCGGACGCGCAACGCCCGACAACAAATTGCGGCCAGTGCCAGCAACAACTACCGGCCCTTTTCGGAGCGCGGTCCATTCCACGCGGTATCTTCGAAGCCGGAATACGTTTACGTCAACGATGGTCGTTCCCGGCGTTCCTGCGGAAGCGGATGAGATCCTGTGGAAGCCAGGCCCGAGCCACAATGGGTCCTCGCGAGCGGATTTCCAGTCGGCGCACAATGGCAGTCCGGGCAGTTCTCCGGTCGAAAATCGTTTTGCGTTCCTGTCGCGATTTGTCCGTTTTTTTTTTTTTTTTTTTTTTTTTTTTTTTTTTTTTTTTTTTTTTTTTTTTGCGCCAACTTATTCCATCCGGTCAAGAACGACGCTTCGGACACACGACGACGTTCGCAAATTCCTTTACCGTCTGACAGACAATTTTATTTCTATGCATCGTCCCCTGCTTTGTATGCATCCAATTTTTTTCTTCCTCGATGCATTCAAAGTGCTGTTATTTTCCATTGCGCGCGCATTTTACCGATTGACAATCGACGAGATTTGACAAAATGACCGAACGATTTCACATCTCGCGTCGAGCATGTCGCAATCGTAACTTCGCGGATTGAACCAAATATATAATGTTATGAGAACGCGAGATATTTTGAGAATTAAATTAGCGCCCGCTAGATATATCCGCCGTATCGAAGAAACAACACGAGGTGGCTATTTTGTTTCTCGATCTGATAAGACGGCAAAAATCAAGGAGATCATTTTCTCGGGTGTTGCATTCGAACGTCTGTCGAATCCCGCGATAATGGCAGGAAACAATCAATCGCTGTGCTCGCTGTTCGCGTTTCGTTTCCGTCGATGCATCCGGTAGCGGTATCCCAGACGCGTTTGAAAACACGCGCCCTGATCTAATCTAAGTCTGCGCGCGCGAGAGAAGACGGCGGGGCAAACTAAATGAAGTCGGGCTGATCGGGTAATTGAAAAATATTGGCGTCTCGCGTTAACCCGCCGCCGCGAATACGGAAATCAAGCGGCGAGACCGGCCCGGATCCGACACATATTTTTTCATTATCCTCTCGCGCGCGTTGCCACCTACCACGGTCTGGCCAGCGGACTTGCACTGAAATCGCATTACGTCGTGTTTGCACGGTCTCTCTTTCCACAGACCGGAGAGAAAAAGAGAAAAACGACGGTTTATTGATCGCGGCAATCGCACGCTAAATCTGAAAGAGTCGAGCATACGAAAGTTGGATTTCTGCGCGCGGTGTATCTCTCGCTCTGAAAAAAAAATTTAAAAAAGACCTAAACCGAACATTTTTTAAAAAAAAGAATTTCGCGCTGCAACGCGAACAGTTAAAATGTTTTGTTTCGTTTTTGTTTTTTGTTTTTCTTTTTTTTTTTTTTTTAGTTAGAACAAAAGAAGAGAAGAATTGCGCATACTGCACGTAGTCCGTGAAATATCGGGAAATCATGCGCGCGCGATTCGCGTAACGGTATCGATTAACGTTCTTCAATAAGAGTAACACGACGGTGTAGTCGCTGCCAGCTGCAGCAACCTCGCCGAGCTTCCTCGAAGAAATTGCCGGCGGATAGCGAGCCACGTTGCTCATAAGTCCTCGTTAAACTCTCGCTGGGATATCTCGTTTTCCTCTGTTTCTTTCTTTTGCCTAGCCTGGCGGAACGACATCTTCAATTTTCACCACCGCTCCTCCCCGCCCGCGTTTCGACGCGCTTCGAAAGGAACTGCGCTCGCCCGAGACAAGAAAACTTTTCGGCTAATGAGAAACGAACCGTGTTCTAGCGCCCGCGTCCGCGCGCTGCATTACCTGCAGCAAATTAACCGTGGAAAACTCGAATTTTCATCTTGTGTAAATTCGTTGCAGGATTAAGAAGATTAAGTTCTAATAGCTAACCAGACGGGAGACAGTGAAAAATATCCGCGCACGCAATCACTTAAACGTTTATATCACCTGGTAAAAGTATATTACACGGCGGATACTCGCTTAAGTTAATATTAACGTTAACATTATACCGAGCGAACACAATTCTGGACTTTGTAATATGGAAATTAATTCACCGCAATCCTATAACATTATCATAAAAGTGTAAAACGACTTGAATAATATCGCGAGCTGTGTGTGTGCGCGCGCGCGCGTGTGTGTTTGTGTTTTTAAGATTTTCCGTCTGGGAAATAACGACAGCAGACGTGTACATGTACGCGGCGCAATTTACAGAAAATCAAACAGAGCAGCGGAAACGCAGTCCTCGGCTGTTTGGTAATGTGATAATTAAGCAAAATCTTCGCAAGCAAATTTTCCAGTCGCTGGAGGAGCAGCTTATTAAACCGAACACATTTCGCCATTTGCATATTTAAATTTCCATTTCCGCGCGGAGCTTCGCCCGGGCGAAGAGCTCGGGGTCGGGCGGGAAAACCGCGAAAAGCGACCTTTTATCTCATTTCGCGTCTCTTATCGCCGCGGCATTGATCTCCTCGGTCGCGTTGCGCGCACCGTCTCGGTGCGAACCGTTTCTCCGTTTATTCGCGAGAAACTGTCTCTATATATATTAGAATTATCGCTATTGAACCATGTTTTCATATATACATATATATATATATATATTAGAATCAACGCGCTATTTGTTGAGCACGGTTATAACGGGATATATTTGTTTTTTAATATAAAAAGTTTATTCGGAAACATGTGCAGTCTGGTTCGTTATTTTGTTGTGTGTGAAAAAAATTATTTCGAAACGTTATCTAATGCTGAAACTTGATCATGTATAAAATTTATATAAACGCGCGTTCGTTATATAAAAAAAAAATAAATAAATATTTATTTCAAGAGAGAGTTTACAAAAATTATACTTTTTTCTGATAATTTGGCTCTGAATATTACTTTGACTCTGATCAAATAATTATCTTCAATTATTTATTCGATTCTAATGTCGCGTATACAAAAACAGCCTTGGCAAACAGTTCACGGACTATTTTCTATGTCAATCGCGACTAGTTTTGCTGACTTATATTTTTGCGAAAAGATTAACATAGTTTTTTTTTAAATGGTTTGTAAATTAGCTGTGTGTTACATCGGCTGTAAAAGTAATTAAACAAGATTTGTTGCGGGAGATAGTCCCTCTTCTTGCTAATCGGTCAGCCGCGAGCTACTGAAGGTCGCTTAATTGAGCATTCAAAAAACAATATGTACCTTGCCCGGAGATAACGACCATTTTAAATAATTGGTCCACCGCGCGGTAATTACACCCAGTCACCCCTCGGGTGTTTAAATTATTAATTAATAATCGGCACGCGCGCGCGGCGCATACCTACCTTTGTTAACTGACGCGATCGTAATCGCCAATTATTTCGACTCTTTGACCGCTAATTTGATAAAACGCGACAGTAGTTCGTTTTTAACCGTTTTAAATTGTCGGAAATACATATGTATATACTCTTTCCACTCGCCGCGCCGATAAAACCGTGCCTACAAAACGTTTGTGCGCAAACGATAAAAGCGATATTTACGTCACGTTTTGCACAAAAGCATCCGCGTTAATCGTTTGTAGAAGGAAACTATTTGACAAGAAAATTATACACACAGACGCAAAAATTGGAAAACATGCGAACACGCATTCTACACATACGTGTACATCGGCATCACTCGGATTGTTATTCTTTGTAACTCGTTAATTAAACGTACCTTTGTTTCAGCACACTTTTCCTCTCTTTGATCAATTTATCAGCGTTCTATCCAATTTAACATTAAAGCAATAATAAAACGATGGTTTGCGCGTTTTTAACACAAGACACACAAAGTGCTTTACTTAAAACCTTGACGTTCTTTCATCCTTCGAATAAAACTTTTATAAAGTTCAGGAACGTTAACATCTCGCATTCGCAATTAATTAATATCAAAGCGATATCGCCCGGACAATTCTCATGATTCTAAATCAGGGACACCTGTTTCCGTATAAGCGTGCGAGCGGCGAGCGCGCGCGACGCCGTGCTGCAGCACGCAGCACTTGCGAGAACCGATGTGGTGACATCTTTATCCAAAGCTCGGTTAGTTACGCGAGAGCGCGACTCGCGACACGTCAGTAACAACAGGCACCCACGAAGTTTGCCCACCTGTCCTGATAATGTCGGTTAATATCATGTAAATTGTAATTAATATTCATGGGGTTAATTCGCCGCCGCGCGGTCGTCTACCGTCGCCGCCGGTACGAAGTTTTAGAGGAAATTTACGGTCACCGCGAAACATATTTCGGATCCCAACCAGACCCCCTCGGTACGTATCTAGCTGCTGTACGGTCTCTTGCACAAATAAATCACGCCAATCTGCGACGGATCGCAGCATCGGAATCTTCTCTCGATCGATGCGCTCGCTCTAATTTGCATAATTAGAAGAATTCATATACTCACATGTGCCATTATTATAAATTATAAAAAATGACGATATAAGTACACCGAGAATAAGAACAAATTTAAATATAACACATTTGGAATGAAAAAACTTGTTTGAATATTTAATTATTTTTCAAATATTTAATTTGTAATTTTTTCTGCGCAAACACACGAAATTATTACTTTCCTCTGTTAAAATATACTATATTGAAGTTAGTCATACACATACATACGAGAAAACATAATATGAGGAGAATACACATAGATGAGAAAGAAACGTCTCTGTCTTTCTCTCTCCTTTATCCCAGAATTCCCGCGTGACGTAAGACCCGCAATGTGTATTAATTTCCGAGCATTTTCCGATGATTAAATTTCCGAACTATGCGGTTGCAATAGTTCTCTCGCTCTTTTGGTCTCTCTCTCTCTCTCTCTCTCTCTCTTTTCACCGTACTGTTACGGTCAACTCGCGCCAACAAATTAGGCACAGTGCAATTAATTAAACAACGCGTAACACGTAGCACTTGGCGCGGTCGGGCGAGAGAGGACGTGCGCGCGCGCGCGCGGACGCTCGCCGTGAAATTGCATTTGCGACGTAGACGGAAAATAATTTGCAACGTTAACAAGAATTCGGAATAGCGAGTCATTAGCATAGCTTGGGCGCGCACGCACACACGCACACACGTGTGCGGCCGTATACTACACGACTACGTAACACATTATCGCGGGAAAGGTTGTTCTTCTTCGTTCAAGGAAAATGTTTACATATAATAGCGGCGGCGTTTAACTTGCCGCCGTAATTAAAATAACGATGCGATGCAAATTACATGCGTGCGTGTGTGTATGTATGTACGAGAAAGGAGGGCGCATGTTACGTTATAATATTACTCCAGAGAATGCTCTTCGCGAGCAATAATGCCATTGCGCATTTTCCCCAGGGCGACGGAGAAGCGCGCTTCCGGAATGAAAACGATTTTTTTTTTTTTTTTCTATAAAAGGCCGATTTTAATCTCCTTCTGAATCGCGCCGAACCTACGGGGCTTGCGCGCGGAGAGTTGATACAACAAAACGCAAGAATATAAAGAAAAGCAATTTCCGATCGCGCGCATATGATATCGACGCGTGTGTATAAGAGGAACTTTATTAATAGGTACGTACGTTCAACATGTATGCGCGAGGTTTCTGTATAGATGAAATACCGTGTCTCTCCGTGTGAAAATAAATGCGGGATAAAATTTCTCTCGTTGCCTTCCCGTATAAATATCTCGTTTAGCGGTTTAAAAATATAATTGCAACAATATAAATAGCGCAACAGCTGTTGCTTCTCTACATCCGCGAAACATCGCATCTCTCGATTGTCTGTACGCGCGTTCTCGCAAGATAACGTGCGCGCGCTTAGACCTTAGAATCGCATTTATAACGTACGCGGGGTTACAGGTTTCTTTTGCGATTCATTTCCGAGCACGCGGTGCTCGGTCGATTCTCTTCCTCTCGAGAATGTCCGTCGGATCACGAAGGACATGTCGCCGCGCGATCTGTCGTTACGACTCCGCCACTCGCAATAAAAGAAAATGGGACATTTACGACCGTGCGATTCTCCGACGCATTACCGCGGCCTATATATATACATCCGATCGGCAAAAATGCCGCCGACTGTTACCCCCCACGTGTCCCGGGAGACCCGAGGATATCCCTCTTACATCGGCTATAACGTCGATCCTCCTCGGTGATGTTTCGTTACGTATAAATGCGCGTTCGTTTTTACGCGCTCTTCACTTTGCGTAAATTTCGCGTTTCCGCCAATGTCACGCCGCGACGAGGGAAAGATCGCGCGAGCGGTCATAAATCGCATTCTTGTGGAAGTATTTTCCCAAGTGGTTAGGTCTGTATGTAAAACATTGGTAGTAAAAAATTTTAATATCGATATTCATTTAAAAGCTCGAAATGTCACTGATGTCAATATAAACTCCGTTTCCGGAACAAACACGCGTGAGAAGCAGTATGTATCAATTTAACTTGAGCAATTTGGAGCAAACGAAGTTTCCAAAGTTTTATAACTCACCACTGATCACGTGGATCGGGCAAGGACCTGTGCACGGAGATGAGATCGCTGGCATACTGATTAAACGCGTTATTGAGCCAGCCATCGTCCACCAGCTTCTTGGTCTGCGCGGACATGTTGGTCGGCAGTATCACGGGTCTGCCCATCTCGCCGGGTGCCGCTGCGTCCGGTTCACGTGGTACAGCCAGAACTCCAGCTAAGGGATCTAAGAGCCATCAGAGAGATCACAAATGTGAGCGACGTCGTCAAATGCGAGGATTAGGGTAAATTTGCAAGTTGATTACGTTGGGAGATTACGTTGTACGACGCGTTATCATCGCGATTTATTCGAATCGTCGAACGGAATCGAGATTTCGATCGACGAATCGTAAAAATTCGATATTGTTTGTAATTTTTTTATTATATAGTTGTAAAACCATTTTGCGATCTCGCGCGTTTTTATTACAGAAGTTGTGCTAATTGTTCAAGACGCGATATACAGGGTGTCCCAGAATTGGTTTAACATCGCTCGTAGGCAGGTAGAAGGAATAAAACTGAGGTGAAAAGTCCTATACCATTTTGCTAGATTCGCAATAGTTACTGAGATTTTAATTAACAAAGATCCGCGAATAAGCATGCATC
>NW_018020636.1:693444-696930 GCF_002006095.1 Pseudomyrmex gracilis
TTTTTTTTTTTTTTTTCTATCCACTGCATTCTTTCAGGAGAGTTCGGGATTAAGTTTAAAGAATTTCTTCTGATCAATTTTTTTCCCCGACAATAAGTGGAAAGACTTCAATGTGACGATCCACTCGATCGGAGGGAAAATGATGTTGATAATGGAAAATTTATATATTGCATACTCTCCTCGTAAAGAAAACTTATAATACTTGCAATATTATACATGCTCACAAATTTACGTTAAAATTGTATACCAACTAAATTTGAAATACATCACGCTGGAAATTGTATAAAATTACGAGAGATAAAATGTGAAATCAAAAGAACGTTTATGCCGACTCGCGAACTCCGCTCGTATTTTATCCGATTACGTTCCCAGTCTCGTCTAATTCTCCGTAGCAGTTCTTGTCTCGCCCCGAAACGATGCGAGTATGGTGCTTAACGTCAGCGCAAGAAGGAACAGAGTCGTCGTCGCCGCCGCCGACAACGACGACGAAAACGACGGAGCGGAGAAAAAGGGCATCGGGAATTGAATTTTCAGCACATCCGCCGGGCATACCGGAAGAGAAGAAAGAGGAGAAGGAGCAGAAAGGTAGGGTAGGTTATATACCTTCTAAGAGCTTTCTCGCATAAACTCCGGTTTTATTTGCCGGCGCCATATTGCCGCGGCATAGCTAAAGCCCCCAACGAACACGCTCTTTCCCGCGATACGGTCGCGCGCGCCCTTGCTCTCCGCGCTCTCTTGTTCTGAAAATAATTTTATCCCGAGTCGACAAAGTTGGGCCCCGGTGTGTACGATGCGGCAATAAAGAGGACGACAAATTGCTTTAGTGCCGCGACCCGGTCCGCCACCAAGTTCGGCGGTGAAACTCTGCGTCGTGCATCACGGACCGGCCCGTTACACCACGAAAGCTATTCTTGGGAAATCGCCGCCGGCCTCTCTCCCGCTCTCACCCTTCATCCGCGTAAACGCCCGCGCGTAACTTGTTTGTTCTCTCTCTCGCTCTATCTCCGAAGCAACCGACCTCCTTTGCTCGCGTGTTCACGCGTTTGAATTCATTAGCACGTCATTTCGCCGCGTGTCAAGTTCCCCGCGAGAGCTTCGAGAGCTTCGCGAGAGAGAGCTTCGCGAGAGAGAGAGAGAAAGAGAGAGAGAGAGAGAAGGCGCGTCACTAGCGAGAGACGACTAAGTTCATCATTCAAGATCTTCTCTTACAGACGCGCGGCAGCTCTCTCATCCTCCACCTCATATATCGTGCCCCTAGCGTGAAACGCCGACAATATATCGCTGCGGGATGATCCGTGTACCATGAGAGCCCTATACTCGCACTTCTAGGCAATAAGGAGATGCACGTCGGGTTCAACTACCTAGGACTCCTTATTGAGCCCGATGTGGCGACGCCCGAAGAGAACTTTCGTCTTTGAGAATTCTCTCAGCCGATATACGCGGTCGGATCTCCGATATGTGATTTTGCTTTCAGATCCTATAGCGTTCCGTCTCTCTCTCTCTCTCCTCGCGATTGATTGACACGTCAGCGAAATGAATAAACAGATTTAAAACTTACAAAGCTGAACAGAGTCAATTATTCTTCTTCTAATTATTACAACAGCTGACACAAAATCGCAGTAAAATCATGACAATTTTTTTTTACGGATTGTTCTTTTACAAAAACTCGCAATCTCGTCGCAAGATCTTGTGTGACTTTGAACAACTTCGACAGTATTTAATTATCGAACGACGATATATATGTTGCACTATCGCGAGCAATTAAAAATCAATTGCCGGGTATAAAGGATTGCTTTCATAAGACCAAAGAACGATCTCGAAATGTCATAAGCACACAAGTGTGAGCCACAGGTGGCACCAACATTCTTGATATAATTCATGAACGAACCATACATTCCGGAAAGGACATCTATCAGCTTATTAAGATCCAAACCGCGTGGTGTGTCAACCATTAAACCGTTTCCCAACAAACGTGATTCATGTAATCCGCAATCCACATCGCGTTAATACAAGCTGATTAAATCAAGCTATTAAATCACGCGTACCTGCGCTCTATTTCTCTTTCCTCCGTATGAAAAAAAAAGAACAAAAAAAAAAAGAAACGACGACGCTTCCCGAGTCAAAACTAATAAAAGAGCGAGATCAAAGATTCCTTTGTTCGCGTGAGAAAAAAATCATCGCGAATCGCGTAGCATCGCAAGAATGAAGGAAGATTAACTTTCCTAGGTATAAACTAACTGGATAAAAACAAAACAAAAAAAGAGAAACGAAAGACAACAAACCCGTGAGCTGAAATTACCTTGCTCCGGGCCGGCCTGGTTGATCCGCGCCCTGTTGCTCAGCGCGTTGCCCGGCGTCTCTTTTCTTAACGGCGCCGCGGGCGGCACAAAGCCGTTCGCCGCTTGCTGCGGCACTGCGACGCCCGACGGCGCCAGACCCTGAACGGCGGCCGCCGCAGCCCGATCCTCCGTGTACAGCAAGAAACAAACGGTCACCCACACGGCGGTCGCAAGCACCGCCACCTTCAGCCACAGAGACCTTCTTCTGGGAAAGCCCATCCTGTCCCGCCGTCGCTCGTCGCTCCCGTCGCCTTTGTGCGTCCGTTATGCGATCGACACCCCGACTCAGCGCGCGCGCTGCGATTATCGTGCTTCTCTCGTGCGGCCTCGAAATGTCGTGTTACCTCAGCAACATCCTCCCGTCCGTGCCTCTCTCGACCTCTCACCCGATCGACTCGTCGAACGCGACGTCGAAAGGTCCCAGACTACCAGTTCCTCCTTTCTACGCGATCGAGAACGCTAATTAAACGCCAGAGTCGAGAGAGCGGTATCCACCGCGAGGGGGGGGAAGGGGAGAAGGGAAAGATGAGCGTTTTTCTCTCTTTCTCTAGCGAGCGATCGGAAATTCCACGCGGCGTGCGAGACTCGCTCCTACGTTTTCCTTTATTCCAATCGAGACGACTGACCGCTGGTCCGCGCGATCGAATGCTCTTCTCGCGCCGTCGTTCGTTTTGCTAAAAACAATTTTTGTTGTTGTTGTTGTTGTTGTTTTTGTAGTTTTGATGTGACAAATCGCACAGAGTGAACAAATTGTCGAATGCAAAATTAAGTCTGCAATTTGCGAGACAGCAGACGTCTGTCGAGCTTCATTGATATGATACGTTTGGCATTCGATATGTCGGCGTTTGGCTCTTGTCCTGTCGCAGGCCTTTGATGATGCACGAGACGTCCATGCAAGCGTCTTGCATTAATGCGCATCAGCGTCGCAAACAGGATATATGTATATATTATGTAAAATATATACGATTCACAATATTTTATTTAACAATGTCGCGTGTATATGATGTGTGTGCTGCTACGATATGTATGTACTCGGATCGAGTGACTTCTCAACGTCACCGCATTCTTCCACCTGTAATCATAAAAAAACACACAATAATTTATATACGTGTATCCAGATATAAAAAAAAAAAAAAAAAAAAAAAAA